>NW_028274809.1:159418488-159558488 GCF_037043125.1 Eumetopias jubatus | reverse complement strand
CATTTTCTTACAATAAAGCCTATTATATAACGTAGTTATAATTTGCGCCTATGGCACATAGAAAAACCAATCTTTGAGAGCCTTCTTTCTTTCTTGAGCTTCAGATTGGAGCAAATGAAATGTTACTGGATTATGGGACATATAAGTGGTATAACTGATAGAGTTAAAAGATGATTTAGACTAGCAGAATATAGTTTTTAAAAATAGGTGAGAAAAGAGTCTTATTAAGAGCCAAATGTTTTAAATTAACTTACTATTAACTTAGAATTGGCTTAAAACAACATTATGATACTTCGGGTTGTTTTATGAATGCAAAGATTTCATTGCATTTAAGAATGAAAACAGCAAAAGCCAGAAGTAAGACTCTTTTGGTAGTGAAAATGTAAGAAGGCAAGGATTTCAGGCCTAATAATGAAAGTGAATATCTGCCAAGTTCAGGTTATAATCTTTTAAACTTTTTATTACTTAATATGACACAGTGACATTTAAAATATGGAGAAATTGAAGATAAATAATATGGAGTGAATGGCAGAATTGATTTAAAATTTTAAAGCTGTACTAAAAGTATTCTAATGCACTGAAGGGCATTTGTAAGTTATACATTGTTTATAGGTTTCTGATTAGAATCCCAAAGCATAATGTATTACAGCTTGCCTTTCTCATGATAGAGAAAGAATATTGTCTGTAGAAAATAGTGGATAGTAAAATTTAGCCTCTTTTTTCATGTAAATCATCTGCTTTTTGTGAAAGGTCTTTATGCATGGGATCATGTCACATGTTATTAATTTCAATCAATAACTGATATATTTGGTCTTTCTGGAAGATTTCTTTATGAAGATTATTATTTATTGCTCCAAAGAAATTAAAATTAGAGTAATGGTGTGAGAAGCGTGATTTTTATGCTTTCAATATCGGAATAATTTTTCACAAGAGTATTAAAATCATGGTATGCTGATAACTTGATAACTTAAAAGTTTTTTTTTTTTTTTTTACTGCATTTGGTAAAAGAGTATCTGATTTACATTCTGTTTTTTAGAAAAGTGACCCTACCAAAGCAAACATTATAATCAACTAGGGTGCATGATAACAGTGCAGATGCATTGGTCTGATCTGCATACATATACATATACTGAATTTCACATCCTGGAGGTGGAACTGAGAAATTCATATTTTTAAAGAAGTTCTACAGGTGTTTCTACTGCACACAAAGGTTTGAGAACTACGATTTTAGAGACAAAAAGTACCACACTCTATTGGCTAAATGAAATGGTCCATTTTTAGTACTTTGCACCTAAAATGAGCCTATGACAAATTTAGATATTTTGTGTAGAGTATTTGTATTAAATCTTTAAAAAGAGTTAGAAAAAACATTTAGAAAGACGTGTGTGGCCTGAAATATAAGTATAAGGCGCATAGATGTCAAATTTCGGACACCTTTCACTGACACTGTATCCTCGAATGAATTATGTCATCTGGCTCGAGTCCCTGTTCTATCTTAACTGCAAACAAACTCACACTATTTGTACTGAATGCTTATACACATTGCATTCTGAATACTAAGTTGGAATGTATTTACAAATCTGAAAGAACTGCAATGTTTAATGCATAGGTCGCCATAGAAACTAATTAACTTTTATTTCTATGTCAAGCTAAAGTAGTCTAATACAGATGAAAATTGTGGCCAAGGAATTATAGTATCAAAACTAGGGGGAAAAAGCACCAACACTCAGCAAATGTTTAATCGAAATGCATGATGGCAAATAACTCAGCAGTGGGTTGTTCTTAATTCCACTGATTATGATGTTAAAAACTGTCCAGATAGAGTCCACATTTTCCTTGAGCTGTTCGAGCAATTTAAATGGAATTTGGCAAACAATAGAAGTAGTATAACATCTATCAAACAATGCCAGGAAAGGTTTTCAGCTTAAGGATTATTCCATATTTTATTCCAGCTGCCTTATTTTGTTCTAAAATTACCTGTCTTTTTTGAATTCGGAAAGAAAAAAACAAATGGCATCTTTATAGCTCATTCATTGTGCTCAGGACCATAGAACTATTCATATAACACTTTTAAAAGTGCATAAACTATAAACATTTTACTTTCTTGAGGGCAAATACTATACAGTTTACATTTTTTTCCCAATCACACTTATTGAATATGTTTTTGTCTTAAGAAAAGCAATACGTAAGTATGAAGAACTAATTTTCCTTACATCCTGGTGTATCCCACACCTTCCTACCTGCATGGGCTTCTCCCTGGCCCTGTCATTAGAGAAGTAGACATCCCTCTTGTGGTCTTACACTCATTTCAAAAAGAGAGGAGGGGACAAGAGGTAATCTATAAGTCATCTTTGTTTTGATTATGGTATGTCAGGACAGTGCTGATGTGGGTATAGCTCATGATAAAGAATACTGAAATAAAACAGGCTGAGTATCATTATTGAGTCATTATGGTTTTAGAGGCAATAATGCGACTTATTGAACTAGTTTTAGTGAAAATATACTTATTTTGAAATTCTACTTACATGATAGCCCATAATACTACTAATAATAATGTCGGGATTTTCAGAATTAAACACATAAACACTAAACCATCATTAGAAATGCTGAATTTTGCTCCGGAGACTAAATTACATATTATTGGAAAATATAGCTTATCTGCTGCTTAAAATAGCCTTCATTTTAAGAAGTCATATTCTTCTCATCTCACTGAAACTTACACAGAAGAAAAAGTGTTAAAGGCCTAGGAAAATATTATTTCATCATTCCTGTTCCATTAGAATTCACTTGGGTGGCTGAGAAAATGGTTTATGGATTAGAGAGAGAAGAACAAGCTAAAACATTTCATACCTTCATCTCTGATAAATTCCCCAAACTCATTCTTTGCATCTGAGCCATAAATAACAACCATGCTTTTTGCTAAAAAGAGCTTTTTTCCTACACCAGGTCTTTTGTCTTGGAGATGAATGCTATAATAAATTTGAAGTCTTGGGGGGGCATTGTTTGAACTATAACATTATGGTTTACAACTGTTGCTTCTATTATGAGGAGGATAAAAAGCGACTATGAAGCTTGATCTCTGTCATAGAAATGGATTAATATTTCAGTCTTCAATGTGGGTCAAGTGTATGATTCTCCCCAAAGCAATTCACCATGATTAATTTTTATTATGTGGGCATTCAGATTCTCTTTATATTCTTATGTATTTTATCTCCCCACCAAATCACCCCTCAAAATACTATAACTTAGTTTTTTTTTTGACATAATAGCAGAAACACAGGATTTTTAGATCTTATTAAAATTTTAATAAAACCTTATGGAAATAAGCTAAAATTTCTAAATTTCTTTTTTCTTAAAAATTATATGAATTACCTAGATAATAGAAACTTAAATCATTGTATTGATAATAAAATTAAGTTAGTTTATTGATAAACAATGTTAAATAGTATGATATTTCAGTTGCCAAGTAGTATGATATTTTAATCTCCCAATGATTAAGTAATTAATCATCAGAAAAACATAGTGTCATTTGGGGAAAAATGGCAGTTGCATAAAGGTGTAGTGTTTATGATCTGTTTTATCTGAAGGGAGGAGAGTGTTAACTAGAAAATAAGATCTCTCTGTGACTTTATTATCTTACTCTCTCAATCTAACCTATAAATTTTCATGTACATTCTGCATGATGCTAATCACCACAGAACTTTGGAAAAAAAACTTTTTTGGGCCCTTAGCTAAGTGAGGGGTTTTCTTTCTTTCTTTCTTTCTTTCTTTCTTTCTTTCTTTCTTTCTTTCTTTCTTTCTTTCTTTCTTTCTTTCTTTTTTTTTCCTTTTTGCAGGAAGATACTGACACTTTATGTGTAAATAATTTCATGTATTAAAGTTGTCTTCTTCGGGGATTTTATTCTATCCTAGGCTCTGAGAAATTTAAGGAACTTCAAAATATTACATTTCACTACTCATATTAATTCCTACAAAGTATTTGTAAGAGCAACCAACAAGTCTTATGTATTTATTTTACAAGTTACTGTTGAGGGCCCACTGCCCGCCAATTACACCAGTTATAAATTTAAGCAATCCATGACTTCTATCTGCAGGAAGCCCAAACATCCCGGATAGACAATTACATGGGGAGAAATAATTACAGTCTCTGGGATCAGATAGAGAGAGGTTACATGATTTTGGTGTAACTATGTATAATTTAGTTTTATTAGGCTGCATGTCTCAAACATTGCTGTACACTAGAAAAATCTGGGCTGTTCTTAAAAATGCTGATGCCCAGACCCTACTTCACACTAACTAAATAGGAATCTAAAGGGGTGAGCGAAGACAGGCCATTGGGGTTTTTGAAAACTTTCTAGGTAATTATAGATTCAAATGTGCTTCCAGGGTTGAAAACTGCTAGCTTAGAATTGAGAGCAGGAAGGGAAAAGGGTAGTGAGGGGAGGGAATGTGGGGCAGAGAGTAGAATAGTGGTCGTGAGTAAGAACTTTACAGCTAGTTAGAACCTGTTTTAAACTCTGGCTCTTTTTATTCTCTAATCCTGTGCTTTTAAAATGTTATTTATCTCTGGGAACATTACTTGTAAAATTGGGGGTCTTAAAACCCACTTTCTAAGGTTTATAAAGTAAATAAGATAGCATATGAAAGCATTTTAACAGTGCTAGGCGGGCACAATGACAACTATTATTATTGTTATTGTTTACAGATGGGTTGCAGTGACGGGCAGGGGGCCAAACATGAAGGATCTCATGCAGTCTATGGAGTTTAGATTATATTCTGAAAATAATGAGGAAATATTACTTATGAGGGAGGCTTTTAAGATAGTAGAGTACATAACCAAATTTGCACGGCATAAGCAAGGCTCTAGCAGCCAAGTAGGGGACAAATTGGGAAGTGAGGACAAATGGAGGTGTTAACCTTAAAAATAAAACTGCCAGTTGTTTTACCAGCAAAAGAAGGGTGCATTTGAGAAGAGTAGAGGGTTAGAGTTCAGAACAACCAAGCTACAGCAAAGCCAGAGAGACAAGTCCACCTGCAACGGAGAGGAACTGCTCTCTTACCCGGGAAAACAGGAAGTTGAGAGGAACTGTTACGAACAAAAAGTCCATTGAAGTAAACTAGAGTGTGAAGCATGGCGGCTTTTCATTGGCTGAGTTGTGACTGTTTCTCATTGGCTGGGGTGTTGCCAGAGGAGGAGGCCGCTTTCCCACCCTGTACTGGGATAGTAAAGTAGTATTCCAGTGCGAGGTACAAGGTAAGTCTCTTCCTGTTGGGTCTCTCCTGGAAAATGAGTGGTAGGGCATGGGAGCTCTCCCTGCCAAATCCCCTGATTCCATCCTAGTGATGTTTCCCTTTATCAATTTTCACAGAGACAAGAAGGCTAAGTAGGAGACTATTATAACAGTCTGTGTAGAAAATGAATAGGGCCTTTGCTGGGACAGTGACCACGGGGATGGAGAGGAAGAAATGCATGTAACCCCGTGCTTAAGGGGTAGAACTAATATGATCACATATTAGATGTTTGTTGATGAGAGGAGATGGAAAGAGCAGGTGAAGTCAGAAGTCAATGTCTTCTAAATGTCTGGTTTGTACGACTTGATGGTGCATCAGGAAGGGAATACAAAAGGGGGAGCAGAATTGGGAAAAGATGAAAAATTCATTGAAACGTTGTATTTGTGCTAACTGTGGAATAGCCAAGTGGTGGTGTCCAGAGTTAGTTAACAGTATTAATATCAGTGGGGAGACCACTTTGTACCTTACTTGGAAACTAAAAATTGGAATGAACGGAAACTTTTGGATAAGATGATTTAGAGAGAGGGAGAAGAGCCAAGAATGAAACTCAAGAAGTATTTACCGTTGAGGAAGAACAGGAGAGGATTCAGTGAAAAAAAGAAAGTATAGTTAAAGAGGTAAAAGACAATCAATTATAGTGTTATTGCTAAAATCAAAAGACCAATATATTTCAAGATGTAAACAGTTGTCAAGATGCCTAAGAAATCAGTCTACAGAGAGTTCTCCTACTGGAGATAGAATAGTCAGATATTTACTAGCTTGGCATATCTTCAAAGTAAAGAGGTAAAACGAAAACTTTCATGTATTGAGCATATGTTAAGCACCTACTACAAGCACAACTAGATCAGGCAGTTATTAAATGTGTGGAGTGAAATATCAAACTATATCCTGGTGAGTTACATCTCAAGGCAAACAACATTTTGAAAATTAATCACTGCCTTTACTTCTTATTTTGTTTGGAAATTTTGTGGGCTGTTCATATTATCTTTTTTGTGCTTTCATTGGGGTTTTTCTTTATTTAGGTTATAACATACATTTTCAGCTTTATACAGTTAATTGTATTATAATTCTTTGAGTAGAGAGTATGTGTGTGTGATAATTGGGGGTCTGTATAATTAATATAACATAATCTAATGCTGGAGACTGAATGTCATGATGAGAATAAAATTAGTGAAAAATTAAGTGCACATAAAGGCAACTAATTATTAATATCATTCATAGTGTTAATGATGTTCTTACTTAAATTATCCACATTTTAGTCTCCTGAATACTGGTATTTGCTCCACAGCCATTCATCTTTATATCCTGGTCCCTAATGCTGTTGTATACAAAGTAGATGTTCAATAAATGTTTGCTAAATGGATGGATAAGTGAATAAAATTCATTGCAATAAGGCAAAGAAGGGAATGTTTGGTCCTGAATGTTATTAAAAGATTAATTTGTTTTTAAAATCCAACAGTTGGGGACACCTGGGTGGCTCAGTCGGTTAAGAGTCTGCTTTCAGCTCAGGTCATGATCCCAGGGTCCTGGGAGCATCAAGTTCCTTGCTCAGCGGGGAGCCTGCTTCTCCCTCTGCCTGGCACCCCCCCTGCTTGTGCATGCTCTCCCTCTTTCTCTGACAAGTAAATAAATAAAATCTTTAAAAAAAAAATCCAAAATTACACTAAAGAATCATGTGCTAACATTTTGACTAGTATTTCCTGCGGAACACATTCCTTTATAAATGATACACCTGACACTTGTATTTTAATGATCAATTATTAGGTTTACTATTTCTATATGTAGTGTTCTGTGCAAAGGTACATAAAGGAAGGAATGCAGAATCTCCAGTTAAGATTGGGATAACTCTGATCACAGGTCTACATAATTTTAAGCACTCAAATATTCCAGCCAACAAAACAAAAACCAAACAAACAAAAAAAAAACAACCGAACAGGCTGAAACAGAGCCTGACCTCTGAGATTTTATATTTTAAATCAGTATCATTGGGTTTTATAAACTGTCATTTTTTTTATAAACAAGAATGAGAAGCAAACTATTAAGAGCATAGACATTGGAATGCAACTTTCCAGATTTCAAACTTAACTTTGATGCTTACCAGCCACATAAATCTGGATTTGTTAGTTAAGTGTTCTGTGCCTTCGTTTTATAATCTGGAAAATGGGTCCAATAATATTATACTTAACAAAGCAGTTATACTATCGAATGACTTAGTATATATATGTAAGATGTTTCAAACAAAACTATTAAATAAGATGACATGTAAATGTTCATGTTTACGTCATGTTTACGATGGAGATTACGACACTGGGCTCAGAGAGTAAGATATCAGTCAAAGCAATGTATATAAGAAATAATGCAAAAAGATGAGTCTTTAAACTTAAAATATCTGTATGGTGAACACAGTTCTTTATACCAGTGATAGGCCATCTATGCTTCTTTCAGTTTTATGTGAACTGAAATTATTAAGGAAAATTATGCTGTCAATGTGGTTCAATAATAATAATACCAAATTTTAAATGTAAAATTTGAAATTATACCTATTTCTAAGATGTACACTCCTAAGTACCTTTCTGTCACTCATTTCTACGACATCATTTTCTCCATAGCACTTACCCAAATCTGAAATTTTCTTTGCTCACTTTGTTCTGCTCACTCATTTGTTCAGTTGTTTACTTGTAGTGTAAATGCTGGATGGTGGGAACTTTACTTGTCCTTTTACATGAGTGCACAGGGCCCAGAAGAGTGCTTAGGACACTATTGGCCCTCAATAAAATGTGTTGGGTGAAGGTGTTACCATAGACTGTGATCCAGTGACATGGAGAGTGAAGTTGATTTTTCTTTTTTTTAAAGATTTTATTTATTTATTTGACAGAGAGAGAGAGAGAGAGCACAAGCAGGGGGAGCAGCAAGCTGAGAGAGAGGGAGAAGCAGGCTCCCCGCGGAGCAGGGACCCCAGTGCGGGGTTCGGTCCCAGGACCCTGAGATCATGACCTGAGCCTAAGGCAGATGCTTAATGGACTGACTCACCCAGGTGCCCGGTGAGGTTGATTTGAACGGTACTGAACTGACAGTACATTTGCAGGCAATCCTTCAGTGCCAGCCCCCTTGGACCAGCTATTTTCTCTCAGAGTTGTAGTTTTCTGGTCTGTGTCATTAATATAATTCACATAATGTAGGAGCCTTTAAAGTTGTCATGTGGATAAAATGAATTCATAATTAAGTGTACATACAGGCCACTTAATTGTCAATATATTATTAATAGTAGTAACATTCTTACTTAAATCCATATTTCAGAAACTTTATTAATATATGTAACATCGATCAAATCACTCATGTTTTAGATCTTTTTATTAATGAAGTTAGTGAAATAGTATTGAAAACTTGACTGTACCTTTCTCTTGATAGTATTCCTCTAGTTTTGATTTTATCGTGAAAATCATAAATACCAAAACAAATGTATAAATACCATACAGCAATTTAGTTCCTGGCTTCTCAGTGTATGGTCCTGGGACCAGCCGCATTGGCATTACCTGTGACTTTATTAAAAATGCAGAATCCCAGGTCCCACTCCAGATCTACTGAATCAGAACCTGTATTTTAATGAGCCTCCTTCCCCCAGTGATTTGTATGCCCATTAATGTTTGGGAAGCAGTGATTTAAGGTGATTTTTTAAAAAAGATTTATTTATTTAGTTTAGAGAAAGAGAAAGAGAGAGAGTGTGTGTGGGGGGGTGGAAGAGCAGAGGGAGAGGAATCTCAAGCAGACTCCCTGCTGAGTGCAGAGCCCCATGCTGGGGTTCAATCTCCCAGACCGAGATAATGACCTGAGCCCAAATCAAGAGTCAGACACTGAACTGACTGAGCCACACAGGTGCCCCTAAGGTGATATTTTTAAAGGAGAATAAGTATTTAAGAATCTCAGAGGAAAGAAAAAAATGCAAATATTCACCACTAAGCCAAGACAGTTCATCTAACTTCTATGAGAAAATAATTACAGGATAGTTCAACATAGCATAGTTAATTGAGAGGAAAAGAGAGGGAGTTGTCGTCATCATTTAACTAGAGAAGGTTTGTGCCATATTATATAACATGGGATCCCTTTGAGTAAGCTCTAACGAGTTCAGGCAAAATTGTCCTATTACACGTGTTGTACCTTCTTCTGTCGAATAGAGTGAATTATAAAAGTGTGAAAATACAATGACTGTTATCAGAGTATTTAATAAGAAGGATAAAATAATAATTTAAGGAAAACCATTCTCCAAGGGACTAAAGATTAGGATTAAAATGAGAGAGTAGCATAGAGGTAATGCAACATTTGATTAAGGACTTAATCTACTTATCTGTATTCAATTCAAGCTTTTTTCAGATTATTAAAATTTGGTGAAATGAGAGTTATTTTTAGATGTTCTTGCCCCTGAGTATAAGAGCAGAAGGAAGGATAAAAGGACATTCAAGATAAAGGGTTAAGGTAACATTGATGTAGAGACAATAGATTATGAAAATGATCACTTTATATTCTGTAAGTTTCCTGAATTTGAAACGCCATATCAGGATTCTCTGATGTTCATGAGAAAAAGAAAAAAAGTTCTGGTTGAATGTGCCAAGAGTATTGTGTACCGATGATGGACTGTGTGAGGAAAATTATGAGCACGATGAAGAGACTAGGGTGAAAAAGACAGAAATGAAGGGAAAGAAAAACGACAAATAGAATTCTGATAATTGAATTGTATTTGGAAAGATAAATTGGTCAATGGCACTAAGGAAAAAAAAAAAAAAAAACCTCAGAACCACACACCCTAGAGTTCATAAATATGCCAGTATCCATTTTTTCATTATTAGTAGACAAGGCTATGTCCTTTCCTTTGATGACGGTAACGAGTTCTATGACATTGCCACTTTGAGTTCTTGCTTCATTAGATTGGGTGACTGTTTATTTGAAATTGTAATGAAATATTTACTTTATAGAGCTATAAGGATTAACTGTGATAATTGAGTGAGGCTGATCTGGAGCTTTCAGTGTAATAGGTCCCCCTTGTTTGAATACAGAGCGCGGTGAGAATGAGCGAGCGAGTGAGTGTGTTTCTGCCTGTCACTTTCTTTCTACATGTTGCTTTTTCTTCTGGAGATAAGTGGGCCTAATGCTGAACAAATACTGGAAATCAGAAGCCACTGAGAATCATTCGCCTCTCGCTTTCCCATGGCAGCATGATAGACGCTCAATCAAAGAGCCCCCTCCTCTCAGCAAAGCAACAATTTTGTCACCACGAGCAAATCCAATTGAAAAGTCCCTTGGACTGAGAGGAGAACTCCAGTTGTCAGAATCAGCAAACAGAATGAAAGGAACTAAGAGGAGTAAATTGGCACCTGGGGCCGCCGTGGTAGCCTGTGATAGGCTGTGGCATTGTGTTGGGTAGACATCCAGCCATTTTCAGATATAATGGGAGAAATTAATGCAAATGAGTCAATGGAATGAAATGCATTTTAATGCAGATTTGAGGGACTATCCCGAACTGCTTGATAACAAGTCTCTTTAAGAAAAGGCTTACATTGTGAGGACTCATTTTTTCCCCATTTCTTCTCACTAGTGCCTCATAAGGGCCCTTTGTTCTCTAAGTAAACTCTTTCTAAACTATTGACATTGCTCATTTATGTGAATTTCAGATTTTTTTTTTCCTGACAAAGTAGCCTTGGGTGATCTGGGAAAACGTTAATTGCAAGAGGACAAGGAAACTGGCTGAAACAAGAAATGCAATCATTAAGTGTAATGTTGCAGTTGTCCATGCCTCATTATAACATGCATACAAGGCAATAAAATGCATGTTTCACAAACAAATCTTTTGACAACTATAGTTCAAGAGCCTCCAGCTGTCCTGCTTTTTTACATCTATTTCTCTTGGTTTAGTAATCATTATTGAAGCTTAACTTTGGATTCCCACAACAACCCTTCATATTATGCAAGAACTGGGGAGATTTTAGAGAGTAAAAAGTTTGTTTTAAAACTTAAAAATATTTGCTTTCCAAAGTTAACCAGAATTTCTCACTAATGTTTTGTTTTGAGAATGACATTTAATAATAGTGAAGGAAGGGAGGGGCGAAAACCAACTCAATTTCAACAAACAAAGACAAATATTTTCACAAACTAATATTTAAGATATTTAGCTCCTTTGGTCTGTCTTTCCATGAAGAAAAAGTAGTATTTGAAAAATAAGGGCTTCATCTTCCACGTTTAAGTTCATTTCGGTTTCTCTGGACTATAAGTGACAAATCGTTACCTTTTTAAGGGACAAAAATAGTTAATCAGATGAAAAGGTCATGGAGTGTAAGCTCAGCCTGAAACTGGTGAACTGTCAGATTCATGAGTAAAGCAGCCAGAAAGGGGAAAAAAAAAAAAAGGTAACAGATTCAGCATTGTCCAAAAGTTCCAGACCAGTGATTAATGTGTAAGATAATGGACTTGGGAAATGAGTAAACACTCCCCATGCTCCCTGCTTTGTGCTTGAACGACTTGATGACAAGGGCAGAGCAAGGTGAGAATTTAAACAGGACCACAGGAAAAAAAAAGACAAAGGCTAGCAACAACATAGTGGGAGGGAGGGGGAGTTTATTGGTTTGCAGGATGGAAGGTGTAGTAACGTTCTTCAAAGCAGGCATTAACGGTGTACTAATTTAAACTTCAACATGGGCACAGAATTACTCGTAGAAATTATATGCCACTCAGGCTTCTTTTGATATAGCAGATATTGATACTTGTTTTCATTTATTTGTTGTTAGCTTCAGCAAGCCCATTAAGAATTCAGATACATATTCCTGTTGAGAAGTATTATGTTCAGGAAGAGAGGATACTGTATTTTGATTAAATAGTGTATTTCAGAGTATTTCAGGCTATTAAATAATTATTGAGACACATTTGGGGGTGTTTTTCTGTAAAAAGATTTTCAGGATGTAAATAGTCTTCTCTGTGTTGCACTGTATTTCTTCGAGACCTGTTATCACTTGAACTTACACTTTCTCGATTGCAATGAAGGTCTTTATATGTACATGACATTTTTAAAAAATATTAGAAACAATGTCTGTGTTCTGTTTCTCAGTTCTCACTACTTATGTTTCTCTAGGCAGAGATTGCCCCCCACCCTGACCCCCGGTCTCTAATAGCTTAAAATATTGTATTTGCTAGTCCTTTACATGAAAATGTATCTCTGCTTCTGTTAATCTATTTTAAATATACATATCACATCTCACACACATTGAGTATTTATCAGTCTCTAAAGAAAAACTGGCAACTTCTCTGAACAGTTGTTACCAATTACTCTAAACCATGTTTAACAAACTTACATTTACAGGAAGGCACAGTGACTGCAAAGGCCTGGGTTTCTGTATTGCTCTCAGGTGATTGTGTCTTTAGTGGTCAACTTAAAAAATATTTGATATCGTCATATTGGTTCTTAATTTTGCATACAATAGTTATAGATTTCCTTTTAATGATATATTTATGTTTATACTTATGCTTCTAAAACTGTAGGTCTCAATAATAGAAACAGAATTATAAACACAATTCTGAAATAGAAACATGATTTTATTGGTTACAGAAACAAATTTGTTTATATTTAGTTGCTATGTATTTTGTAAATTAAATCCTTCATTTGGAACTTGAGGTCACAGCTTTTTAAATCTGTTTTATTGATTCAAACCTGAAAAACATGATGAGAGAAAAATTTTCTTTTGATGATCAACTACTACTGACTTACTACTTTCAAAGAACTTTAAAGAATCATTTTGGCTTCTCAACAATACACCTGTGTGATTGGTATCATCACACCCATTTCATTGATTAGGAAAAGTGATCCCTGGAGAGGTGAGGTGATTTGCTCAGGCCAGATAGTAAGGACTCTACAGATGCAGGACTTGGCCACTGGTCCATGTTATTTACTAAAGCCCCAAAGAAAATGCTTATAGAAATTAAATAATATCATTTTGTTGTTTTTATCTCTCATGGTTATGGCATTTAGAGCATTAAAATAGTTTTTCTTAATTTTTCTTTTGATCCTGAGTCTTGAATTATTATATATTGATTTAAGTGATATTTTAACATTTAACTGAATGCATGTTTATTATGAATTACTGAGGCATAATATTAATTATTCGAGCTAAATAAACTACTTTTGCTTTATGTCAATAACAAGCCCTTTCAAAAATCTTCAGAGGTGTGATACATTGTTACTGGAACTTTTAATACCTATTTCTCATGCTTATTGCACCGAATTTTACATAACAAGTAATCAGACAGTGGCAGTATATGAGTTTGTTGTTACAAACGTGGTATGTGAGCCATTATTTCTCCTGATCCTTCAAATTCACTATGTCATTCTCACAGGTCGAAAGCAGATGCGCAAGCATAAACCCACTTGTGACATTTCTATGATAATCAGATATTCGGTCCTTCTTAATTTAAAGCAAAATTTCTAAATATGCTCTCAAAGTTATGATTATTTATTTCTTTTAGGAAAGTAATCATGGATTTCAGATTTTTCTGTTAAATATGCTGTGCTTCTGAAGTTCTTCATTTATATTTCTACCCCAAAGCTTATGGCTTTGTACTATAATTATCTCCTTTCCTGTCAGTCTTCCTCATTAGGTGATGAGTTCATCCACTTAGAGCGACCTTTCCTCTATCTTGATCTTTATTTCTTTGATTCCTAATACGGTGTGTAGGACGTGGTGGCCATTCAACTTTTCATGTATCTTTCAAAGTAAAATATTTTTTCTGTTGCTTGGAAAACCAACCCTAAACCATAATCTAACTCCTGTCAGTATTCGGAGAAAGTTCAAACATGATACCAAATGATAAAGGTGGATGTTCAACTCTCTGAACCTTGAAGTATTAAGAAATATAAATGGAATCCCTAGTAAGTGAAGTCCCAGTACACTGTTAAGTATCTTGGTTTTGGCATTTTAGGTTTTTTGAATTGAAACAATTTAACACTTAAACATTTAGCATTTTTTGTTATTTTTTACCTCATACTCAACGGATGAATTAGTGATCTGTAGTGAATATTATCTTGTGTTCTTTTACCGTGGTATAATAATTTTAAAAGTAAGGGTTTGTATGTATTTGTTTCTAATACTATGATTAAAATAAATACTTTTGAAATTCATGTGAAAAGAAGAAGTAGTCAAGGGGCAGACTAAGTTGAATATGAAGACTGAATATACACGTTTGTCTCTATTCTTAGACATTAATTTGTAGAATGTAATATCTCATATTTTAAAAGATACATGGGTAGAAATGGATGGCTATAATATTTCCTCTTCATCTACCTAATTGAGAGTTAGAATGCATGCATGCTAGCCTAACTTCTACTGCTTAGTAGCTCTGGAATGTCTCTGAACCTCGGGTGTACCATTTGTAAAATGGGACAAAATTGGACCTAATTTGGAGATCTTCCCAACTCTGCCAAAAACATTGGGACCTTGGGCAAATGACTCACACTTCTAGGCCTCGGTTTCCTCCACTGCAAAAAGAAGATAGTTAAGATTCTTTGCTAGCTTTGGTCAGAGTAATAAAATTAACACCCATTTGGTCTACCCACTGATGTAGTAATTTAAACTTGAGGAACACCTTTCCTGTGAGTTAGCTATTCTGATACCCTTTGATTAGCATCACTGTTAGGATGTGGATCCATGTTTAAGCATCTAACTCCATAACATCCTTAGTGTTTAAAATACCTATTCCTTAGCTCATGTGTGGTATATTAATAAATGTCCACAAAATAAACAGATCTTTCTTGTTATGCCATAGTTGATTGATGTCTGCTTTAAAGAAACAAGCTACACAAACTGGGGAGATATTAGTGGTAACTCTGTTGAACACCCTTTCTCAATATTAGCCAAGGCAAGCATTGCTAGGCAACATCTTAGTGTATATAATAACCCTGAAGATGATAAAACAAAACACATAGACAAAGTTAATCATTTTTTTCTTGCTAATTTTCAAAGAGAAGATTGAGCGATATAGTATTTTATGATTATTATTTCCTTGTCTTTTTGCCCTTCTACTGGAGAAAAATAGAATTATATTAAATGTGATGTGTGCAAAAGACAAAGTGATATTTAATGATTGGTTACATGCTTGTCTTATTATTATACCTCTCTGTTTTTGTCTTGTTCATAAAACTTGCTGGCAATGCAGTGGACGACAGAGAGTGGACATTTCCATGCTTTGCCCAGTTGTGATGCACTATATATTTGTGCCTTTTCTCCTGGTTATGTCTAAAATATTTAATTTGGCCTATATTTGTCTTTAATTGAATATTACTTGAGAATTTCATGAAATGCTTTAGGAAATGTGAGACACCCCAGGGTATTACAAAATCTGGGCTGGAAAGCACTGGCCCAGAGAATGGTTACTAAATTCTGACAGCTGTTGGGTCAACTGGCTAAGACATTTAACCTCCAAAACCCCATTTTCCTTATCTGTAAAACAAAGCTCTTAGTGCTGACCTACTTCATGGTTCAGGTTGGCAACAGTAGAAAATATTGGGAGCAGTCATCCCTTTGTGAAGTATTAACTCCTACATGTCACAAAGCCTTCACCTAGCACAGTGCAGATCCTTCCGTGAGTGGCAATGAAGGAGACAAGTGGGGGTCAACCATTACTTGCAGTTGGGCAGGAGCTGGGAAGCCAGGCCCAGATTTTCAGAGATGTTGATTGAGGATCTCTATATTAGGATCAATGGGTGGTGCCAGAACGGAAATGGGCATGATTGGAAAGGAAGCACGACTCAGGTGAGCTGGCTGTGAAATTTCCCTACAAAGCATTAGTAGAACAGCTTCAACTTAATAGAACTTTGTTTCAGGAAGTAAATATTTATTTAACTGAAACAGGATATGAAAAAAAAAAGAGAAAATGAGGAAAAAAAACCACTCCAGTAGATAATGAATAGAGTGGATTAAAGAAGATAATCGTGAGTCAAATTAAGTCAGAATTAGGTGGTTTCTGATTTAGCATGTTATGTTATTCTGACTTCAACTTGTACCTGTGGCTTGAACAAATTAGGATATTTTAAAATGATAAAACATTTAGTCATTTATAGTTTGACTATGGCATTAGAATTACTTGCATTACTTTTATATGATCTGTATACACATGGCAACTAATATTTCTTGAGAGTAGGTAAGAGCTTTTGGCAGCTTGCTGTTCTGTGGGTCTTGCTAAGTGTGAGTAGCTGATCACAATGACTTTGGTTTTAAAACGGAAATATGGAATAATCCAAAAAAGAATAAACCATCACAGATAATTGAGAATTGATTATATTTCACACACTCCAAATGTGGAAAGTTCTAAAGCTTCTACTTCAGAGGGATTAAGGTAGCCCGGTAGTAAAATATCGAGTACAATTTTCTTTATACTGATAATAGAACAATGTCAGCAACCTATGAGTGCTTGTGTTGTTTCAGATTTTGGATATACTTTGTTATTCCTACATCTAGATAAAATAATAAAGAGAGACATTTTAAAAAACTTGCATACTTATTGCTTTAAGCTATTACATCTTCCAGCAGATGTTAAAATAAAGATTAGCCTTTTTTTGCATGTGGTGGTGCAGGAACCTTTTAAGGGATCTATGAATTATTGCTTTGGTTCAGCATGAGTGCAGTAAGAAGAAATGTACCTCATCTGTAATACACTGTGTAGACTAATATCAGCTCCTTTCTTCTTATATTGCAGCGAGATATTGATCTGGTAAAATGGTACCATATTGGAGCTGTCTGTTGTGGTATTCATCATGCTGTCACATCCCGAGTGCCTTGGAGTTATTGGAAAGTAGAATTGAGAGAGTTCTGTCATTTGGTGTGGCAATCCATTCACAGGACAGTCACTACAATATTTGCAGTGGTTTGCTTATTTTTCTAGCCAGACTGGCTTCATCTTTAGTACAAGAAGGCCTTCCTATTATCCCATGCATAGCGATATTAATAGGTCCCATGTAACTGTTCTCTAGCTTGTCTTGCTGGTATAACATGACTTGTTTCTAGTCACTGCTCACACTTTCTGCCTGTCCCTGCACTGATGTGCTGGGCTCGTTCCTGTGGGACCAGTATATCTGAGTATGGTTTCAAGCCCCTTATGCTTTTATCTGATGGTGGGGAGGAGGTAAAAGATGAACTTTTATATGTAGAAAGCTTTTAGTTTCTTCCCACACTAAAATATCAGTTAATGTTAAAAGAGCTTTCAAAAATATAAAAAGATACTGTCAATCTTCAATGACTAGATTAAGCAGTTTGAATGAATTATTTTTGTTTTGGATTCTTGCTGGCAACCTGATGATTGTAAAAGAATGTCATGTTTTCTACAAAAGCAGAAATGAAAGATTTTGTTTGGGGAAATAATTATTATCTACTAAAGAGTGTTAATATAAAATGTATAAAGTGTTGATCCTCTTTAGAAAGATAAGTTCCTAAAATTCTCACTCAGCTGTAGCTAAGTGACTGAGCAAGAAAAGAAAAAGATAGTTTCCTAGTTTGTAGGAGTTTAAATATAATTTAAAAAGTTGGATAGTGTCCAAGTAGGTGACTATTTTGATAGACGCTAACATAAAAATTATGGCTACTAGAAACTGAGACTTAAAAAAAAGTGTATTTTAGAATTGGCATTTGAATAGAACTAAATATGCGAATATATTATGTATTTAACATATGAGTGGGCACTAGCGTTGATACCCATTCACAGCATGCACTATAATAGCTCAGAAGGAGCCTTCAGAACCTTTATGAGCTATGACATGAATTTATATGAAGAGTTATCCGTATGTTTTCTATGCTATTCTTAAAAACGTCCACTTATTTGCTATTGCTTTAGGAAGATTAAAGTGACTTTGTCTGGTCTTTCCCCAGCCAGTATTTTTATTTATATCCTACTTATTTATAAAGGAAATGATGGAAGAATCATGTAAACAAGAATGAGATTTTAAAAATCACAATAAACAACACTAAATTTGTTGTTGCATCAATGTAAAATTCACTTATAAAGTCTTTAAATATAAAGTAGCAAAACAGTAACAAATGTTGATCACGATGACTGTGTAAGTTTTGTGTAGATACACTGGTTTTTCATCTTAGTGACATATTTGGCTTAGTTTGCTTTGTTGCTTAATATGAGAGGAAATGTACTATTATAACAGGTGAGAAAGCATACAATTTAATATTTCGTTGACCTAATCTGCTGTTATAAGATTGCATTTGTGTTTGCCTTTTCACTTGCACATTCACTCCTTTGGCTGCTACATATTTTGGAGAACAAATTATTTTTAGATAATTTACACATACTACACCTTGTATTAGGACATGCTAGAGGTAAGGTTTATTTATTTAGAGTGAATCAACATGTGTAAGATTACAAGGTCAAGATTATAAGGTATACAGTTGTAAAATAATTTTTACGTCCTCTTGAGGATTTAGATCAACAAGCTTTTTGCTTATTAGGAAGGGCAGGGTAATAATGCTTTTGGCAAAGCCATTATTACACTATTGGTATTCACTAGAATGGACAGAAATAGAACATCACCGTCCTCTGTAAACAGTTTCAATTTGAGCTGTGTACATGATAAAAATCTTGGCTTCTCAATGCATTTAGGGGCTGTCATAGCTGTTGTTGCCAAATAAGAATGCAGTGTGATGTTATTATAGTAAACAGGTCTTAAGCACAGCCGGCAGCATTGATCAGGGCCACATTAGAGTGAACTTCAACAGATGACTGACGCAGCAGAAACAATAACTGAATATGCAAACAGTTCTTGCAGTGAATGCTCTGGGGATCAGGCACCATTATTTTTGACTTTGAACAGGGCAAAGGGGCAGATTTGTAACCTCCTTCCATACAGAAGGGTTCGGGGTATTATGTAAACATCTGACTGCCATTTATAATGGTGGTTAGTTACAATGCAAAACTGTAGCCTCCCCTGACTATTTACATTCCATTAATTATTAAAGGAGAAAAACATAAACATCAGATAACTTTGTTTAATGTTTCACATAGATTTTTTTTTTTTTTGAGCTGTCTTTTTTCAATTAATGTTAGTCATTAGGAATTTCTGGTTTAACTTGGACAGCAATGTGTGTGTTTCGTTGACGACTCCCACCCCTTCCCCTAATTATCACAAGAGCTAATTATGTAAACTACATATTGCTGTTTTCTTATTGTAATGATTGAGTTCTTAAAAGTAAATAGTGTAGAAATATCAAACAGCATTTTTCAGGATATTTCTTTTATTCTTGGTTTTAAGGTCAATTTACATTTTGCTCATTACTAAAAATACAAAAAAGCCATGCAAAGAATAGTGAGAGTGATTAAATTAAAGCAGTGCTTTTATTTCCTACTTTAGCATTTTTCCATTTTATAGCAAAATTAAACAATTATTTTTATAATGAATTCCAGTTAAGACACACGTTAAATAAAATACTACCTTCGAGTGCTCTTAAGTGGTCCATTTCCTTGAAATGCCAACTTTCCATATTTTTGTTTCGATCGTCAGTCCCTCTTTCATGCATTCATTTATGCATGCATTTATTAATTAAACAAACACAGGTGTGGCATTGCAGTGATGTAAAGTAGAGTCCCTCAGCCCAAGGATTAGAAGGACAATCAAAAAGAAATAATTATTACATGATGGTTTAAATGATTGCTATTGGCATGCAGAGACAGGGTACCCCAGGAAGCCCTGTTCAATCAGGGAAAGCTTCCTGGAGCAGAAGACTGAATGTAGACTCCAAGAATGAGTGGGCAGTAGGAAGGAGCGGAAGGAGCAGAGTGTTGCAGGCAGAGGAAGAGCATAAGGGAAAGCAGGAGTGAGAGCAAATAGGACATAATTCATGAATTCTACATGGTATTAGTGCCCAGCAGAGTTCCTCACGCTTAAAAGGTGTTTCCATAAGTAGCTGCTTGAAAGCATAAAACTTTGAGATAGGGACAGGTGTTTATTTTTGTCTTCAAGTTGGCTGTTTCCACCACTTTCTTTCATCATTCTTCTACCCCTTGCGTTCTGTGAATTGCCTCCCTCTGCTCAGAAAATGGTCTGATTGTATTTCTCTTTAGGAAAACAGTGTGGTGTTAGTGGGAGGAGAGGACCAGTGACATTATTTGCAGGTCCCAGTGCAAAATCAAAACATGGGGACCTACGTTCAAAGATTATTATTATTTTTTAAATTAACCATTTTAAACATTTTTTTAAAGATTTTATTTATTTATTTGAGAGACAGAGAATGAGAGATAGAAAGCGCGAGAGGGAAGAGGGTCAGAGGGAGAAGCAGACTCCCCTCTGAGCAGGGAGCCCGATGCGGGACTCAATCCTGGAACTCCAGGATCATGACTTGAGCCGAAGGCAGTCGCTTAACCAACTGAGCCACCGAGGCGCCCATGTTCAAAGATTATTAATCATTTCAAGAGGGCAACAGCAGACCATTAAGCCAAATGCTGGGCCCTCTGCGTGTGGTCCCTGGGGAAAGAAGGTGCTTGGAAAGCCATATAGCCTCCAAATCCTCAGCTCTCCACTTACCTCTCACTGCTCATCCTCATGGTGCTTGTTTTTATAAGGGGGACTTATAATGACTATGATGTTGAGTTGTGAGGCTTAGAGATAATGTTTATGAAACCTCGGCCCCTAGTTGGGTTCGGAGAATGATATAGATGACTAACAGTTTCCCACATGTTGTTCCTTTCAACAATATTTACATTTCATCATTGCCTCATGTTTTAAATGGGAGGGATTCCTTAACTGAGCATTTTTAAAAGACATTCTTGGAATGCTCTCCTGTGAAAGAATGACACATGAGGAAAGTTTTCAAAATGTTAATAATAATAGTAGTTTATATTGATTGAGAGCTTACTCTGTGCTAGGTCCCGTGGTAAGGGCTGGCATTTGCAGAATGTCCTATCATTCATTTGGTGTATTCATATAGCCTTTATCTGATGTGTTCAGCCTTTTCTTAACAAATTCCCAAATAAAATCTAAAAAGTGTTCTGAAATTATACATTAAATAGAAATTAGTCATTGCACATTTTTAGGCAAATTAAAATCTCGATTTTTTAAAAAGATTTTTTTATTTTTATTTTTGACAGAGAGAGACAGTGAGAGAGGGAACACAAGCAAGGGGAGAGGGAGAGGGAGAAGCAGGCTTCCCACCGAGCAGGGAGCCTGATGCATGGCTCTATCCCAGGGCCCTGGGATCATGACCTGAGCCGAAGGCAGAGGCTTAATGACTGAGCCACCCAGGTGCCCACAAAATCTCGATATTTTCCACAGCATGTAGGTGTTTGGATTTGGATTGGTGAGCAGAAAAAAAAAAAAAAATATTTTAAATAGTTATTCTAGTTTGCCAGTGGAATTTTTACATTTCAGATAAAATAGAGAGGCATTAGTAAAGTTTAATGATGCTATGAAGAGTTATACATTAGTCAAGAAACTGTCCCATGTGTTTTTGAAGTGCTTGCATTATTATCTGAGCTAATAAAAAAGCACTGCTCTTTGAAAATCCAGGATGCATATTTCCAGTCAGTTCACACAGGGCAGAGACATCAAGGATTTGGGAGTGGGAGATGTAGTAGTGGTAGATGGGGAAAATCTGTTGATTTTGATTCATCAGAGGAGCTCCCAGGTTGATGCCAATGGTAAAAGACGTATGAGTATGGCAGGGAAAGCAAGCCCCAGGAATATCATCTTAATGTGGTAAGCAGCCTGTCCTACTGACTTCTCCTAAATAGATTTTCCTGTTTAAAAACAAGAGGCTGGGCTTGTCCTTCTTTACCTATAAAGTGATCTTCAAGTGCCGTTTCCTAACAAAATCCTTTAGCTGCTGGTTTTGGGCCTAAGGAACCTCAGTGTGGGGTCTCAAAGTTGTCCCCATGCTACTTTCTTTGCCTTAAGTTATGTTTCTTCCCACTCTTTGCTAAGCAGTGACACTCTTCCCCTGCTTCAGTGTGTGCTTTGTTTTCCACCTCAACATTGTGTTACAGCTTTTTTTTTTTTTTTGGGAGATCCCATTAACAGAATATGGTTTACTCAGGCTAATCTGTACCAGTGCCCATGTAAAGTTGGCCAGCTAGTAATAAATTTGAAGTTTACTTTGGATGGCAAGGGTATCCTACATTTACTTAATTTTTTTTTTTTTTTTTTTTTACAGTTGAAAGTCACCAGGCTGTCTCCAAAAGATCTTTCTATTAGTTTTCACTTCTCCCCAGAATAGCTGGTTCGTTTACCTGGCAAGATCATACATATACTGGGCGAGCCCTTTCTGACACCTCAGGAATGTGAGAGTTGGCCAGGGTGGTCTTGAAATTCTTACCAGAAATACTTATGGCCTCTTGGCTCTGAGAAGGTTGCTACAGTGTTGTACAAGGGCCCATTAGGACATAATTCAATTAGAATCTCTAGGGAAATGAGGTTTGGAAGGCAAAACTCAGATTTCCCTGCTTCTTCCCGTGGACCCAGGAGAGACATTCTCTAGGTAAATATAGCTCCTGAATTTATCTAAACCAAACATTTGCTGAAGAAAGTCCTAGAATGCCCGAGGGCATCCTTACATGCAGGCCAGCTTGGGCATAAGCACTTTTTTGTCAGGGAAGCTCGATTTTAATAATTCTTATTTATTAATTCTACAGCGTGTGCTGACTAAATTACATAATTTAGTTTTAACCTTCATTGCTTTATTTTGAACTGTAAGTCATGTTTTCTTATAAAAGCTCATTATTGTTCATTTTGTATAAAATAGATATTATATATGATAGCTATTCATATATACAAATATATAAATAGATAATTGCCCAACTCATTGTTTACAGTTGCATATGTAACTTCATCAATGCATATATGTTCTTAAAGAAGTGTGTACTCCACTAAGCTGAATCTTTTTTGGGGGGATATTTACTATGCTGTATTTATGGTATATCTTAAAACATATTTAAATAAGTAAATTGACTATAAGTTGACATAGCTTTAGTTTATAGTGAGAGTGAGTGAGACCATTAGAGAAATCTTACTAGTCTTGTGAAGGAACCTAGAAACTTTCATAAACGTCTATGAGCGATCAGTCAAGTTTGGCACTAACCACTTAAAGGCTTGATCAGATAACAGAGCTAATCTGCAGATACCATGGGTTTCTTTTACCATTTCTTTTATCTGAGGTGCTAAAGATTGGTACAGCAAGGAATGGGTTGCTGTGCTACAGAGGTATAAGAGGGTTCCAAATAGGTCCTCAGCATAAGGTGGTACTGCGTCGACTTGGGGATATTTGCAATGGATTTCATCGTATTGTAATCATCATGCCCTTTTTAGTGCTGTGTTTCTAAAAAATGATAGCAGTGAAGTGAGCTCAATTCATCAGTGACCAGATGGCACCCAAATGTTGAGTTTTGTACTCCTCCACTCTAAGCTTCCCCTTTCTCATCTATAAAGAGAAGGATTTAATATCTACATTCTCTTCCATCCCTGTGTATGAGTTTCCTCCTTATCAATGCACATTTTGGAAGAATTTTCCTCATCTCTGTTACCACTTATTAGATGGAACAATAATTTCTTAAGATATCGTCTTAGTTGTTAATAAGTATGGATGACTCATAGTTTGAGATGCGGTGGAGGAACATGGCAACCTCCCCATTTTCCCTGCACTGGAGAGCTCTTCAGTTTTCTAGGGAGTGGGCACCTTGTTTTGTTTACTTAATGTCAGTTTTCAGTGTGGCTGCACCCAGGTTGGTGAATTTTAAAGCACCACTCCCTTTGTAACATTGTCTTTTGGGCACAGAGTTGTACAATTATACAAGGTTGTTTTATCTTTCACTTTCTTGGTGCTTGGTTCTCCAGGAAGATTCATACTGAATTATTTCTTAATCTGGATGACACATTTGGATGAAACAGATTTGTTGGTGAAAACTTGAAATCTATGAAGCTATGTTTCGTCTAGCCTTCTGTGCCATGCCATTGCGATTTAGACATCCATTAGGATTTATATATTATGATAGTATAATCCAATTTGCATGTTCACCAAGTAGCAAGAAATTATTGCTTTTCTTCCCTTTGATACTGTGAGGTCAAATCTTCTGACATGCATACTGAAGTTTGTATGATAATTATCTTTTGGAGATGCCACTACTACAAAACATTCATTTTTCATAGGCCTTTGTGAGGCTATTACATATGTCCTCATGATAATGAACCTCTAGTAGAACTTGAAAAGAAGAGATAAACTGAAGTGGGACAGATGAATTCTTTAATAACTTAAGAGATTTGTGGGAAGAAATACTGGACAGAGACTTATTTTGAAAAAAATAAAGCTAATGAAAAATAAGCTTTCATAATATTCAGTGCCACATCATTCACAACCTAATTGTTTAAATGAGATTTAATTTGATATTCACCTCACTCTGTAATGCAGTTAGTATTATTACCACTTTGTATATAAAAAAAGGAGATTCAGAGGTGTTGATTTCCCAAAGTAATGGAATAAATAAAATGATTCTAAGTCTAGTATTTTTTTTTTTAAACCAAACCTTGTTTGATTCCTCATATAATTGGTTGACTCCAAGATAAAAGTGGTAGAACATCAAAGAAAACTTCTGGGGTTTGCTTGAGTTTACATACACTTTTAATGTGTGCTGCTTCATTCATTTGAAACAGTCATAGAAGACTTTCTGTGTGTGTGTGCGTGTGTGTGTGTTCTCATAAAAATCACATAAAATTTGACTTATAGTTTTCATAAAGTTTACTTAAATTTCAATCTTAGCCAGCACCCATGTATAATATTCTTCAAAGGGTAGTTGTTAAATCTGTCGTTAAAATATTCTTAGCAACATATTTTTATTGCTCAGTCATGCTAGTTGTAAGAGTTCCTGCTTTCTTGAGTAAATTGGAAGGGTCCATTTTTTCCTTTGTCCTATTTGGAAGGGCCACACTAATCCCTCATCAGCCTCAGGATCCTCTAAACATTTGAAGAGATAGCTTGCTTCTTCTGGCTCTCCTGCCTTCCAGGCATGATATCACCACTTCCTTCATGTTTTCTCAGTCATAGCTTTCAGATTTCACCTCATTGGATATTTTCTAGTTTGTGTCTTTTCTACAATGTATCAGGCATGAGCTAACTGATGCAGAAGATGGTAAGAATTTTTGATGCCTTGCTTGGGATACTATACTTCATTCTTTTGCAAGTTTCTAAATTTCATTGCTAAATAAAATATATAATGTGGTGGTCAGTTTTTCCAAAGATTATCATTTCCAAATTATCAAATAGTTCAAACTTTCATTGCTGCATTTTCTACTACTTACGAGGGAATCTATCATCACAATAAGTAAATTTATTAAGTGCAATACTTTCAGTAAAGTGACATCCTCACCAGATGTCAGGATAGTAAAATTTTCCCATTCACGCCTTATCTGTCCTCTACGCTGAGCTTTGGAAGTGAGAAGTAAGCTTTGGAAGTGAGAAGTAAGAAAAAATGGCATGTGGTTCCTTTGTTATATTTTCTCTTTTAGCTTTCAAGGTTTGGAGCTTCTATCAGCTTGATAAAATCTTTCTGTAAACCAGCTGACTCCTGACATAATTAGGAAAAGCTGAGATCACCTGGTAGCAACTATAACGGTACAAGTACAAGCAAGGATTGACCCATTTTATTTGAAGGAGACTCAAAGAGGTTCTTTTAATGTAACTTTCTCTTTTGTTAATATGAATATTAGAAAACAAGGTTTTTTTTAAGAAAAATCAAATACCCATATCAATTTTTATTGATTTTATAAAGTCATAACAACTGTTTAAAGGTATTTAGGAAATGCAAATTGTCTAAGGAATCAAGTCCCATGTCTCTTACCTGGCATAGAATATCTTCCAAATGAGGTTCATTCCTGGGCTTTGCCATTTATCATATCAGGAGAGTTAAACAAGTAACTTAAAGTCCCCTTTATATGTTTATCTGCAAGAAGGGGCATATCTACATCTTAGAGCTCTTGGTAGGACTGTACAAAAAGTAAAACCTGTAGCAAAGTATCTGGCTCCTTGTTTTTAATAATCTTTTTTTTTAAAGATTTTATTTATTTTTATTTGACAGAGAGAGAGACAGCAAGAGAGGGAACACAAGCAGGGGGAGTGGGAGAGGGAGAAGCAGGCTCCCCACTGAGCAGGGAGCCCCATGTGGGGCTCGATCCCAGGACCCTGGGACCACGACCTGGGCCGAAGGCAGACGCTTAACGACTGAGCCACCCAGGGACCCTTGCTTTTAATCCTCTTAACAGCAACCCTTGACTTGAGGCCGACCAGGCAATCTTGTCACTGTTTCTCAAATACACTGTTTTGATTTCCATTTCCATGTCTTAACTCTATTGGTGTCTCTTGCCTTGGCTTTTCTCTACAATCTGTTTCACCTATCTAGAGCCTCTTCTGTTTTGGGGTCCATGAAGGCATTCCCTGATTACTCCTTTTTTTAGTCCTTTTTTTTAAAGATTTTATTTATTTATTTGACAGAGAGAGACACAGTGAGAGAGGGAACACAAGAAGGGGGAGTGGGAGAGGGAGAAGCAGGCTTCCCGCGGAGCAGGGAGCCCGATGTCACTTGATCCCAGGACCCTGAGATCATGACCTGAGCCGCAGGCAGACGCATAATGACTGAACCACCCAGGTGCCCCAAGTGATCTGTCCTTTTTATATTCACAAGACACTAAGTTTGTCAATAATTTTGGCACTGAGTTAAGTGTATTGTGTATTCCTGTTTGACTTCTGTTTTATGGATATGCATGTCTTGGTCACCATGCAACTGAAAACTCATTCTTCTACTTTGTCAAGCATACCACAGTGCAAATACTAGGACCTCAATAATGGTTATTTAATTTAAAGAGTCATCTAATCAAGTGTTTAGTCATCTAATCAGTGTTTTGGCTTTCACATTTATTGTGTGACCTAAGGGAAAGAACTTTCCTATAAGCTCCATAAATATCTTTGGAGAAATAGCACATGGAGTAAAATGTATTAGAATATCTTTAGAGAGGAGATAGTAAGTAAGAATAAGAGAAAAAGTAAAGGCAAATTTTGCTTATTTAAGAGTTTTATTTATTCATCTGAGAGAAAGAGAGACAGAGAAAGCACAAGCAGTGGGAGAGGCAGAGGGAGAAGCAGAATCCCCTCTGAGCAGGGAGCCTGACATGGGGCTCCATCCCAGGAGCCTGGGATCATGCTCTGAGCCGAAGGCAGACGCTTAACTGACTGAGCCACCCAGGCGACCCCGAGATGAACAAAATTCTTATTTGATCAATGTCTTTTATGTTAAGTCTGTGCTTACTTAGCATCACTTGAAAAGGCACTTCCCTGTGGGCATTTTGCCTTTTTTTTCTCCTTCCAAAAGTCAAAACAAAAATCAATTACTGAATGCCTTGGTACTATGCACAGTGGAAGGGTGTGTCTCATTGTTTCCAGGAACCTGTTTGAGCTTAGGTGGGAAGATTTTATATATATATATATATATATATATATATATATATATATGTAGCAAGTCAACTTTACAAGATAACGGAATAATAAAAACAACATTCACATTAAGAAAAGAGGGCTATATTTCATTTCTCCTCGGAGTTATAATAGTATTACCTTTTCATAAGAGAACTGATGCCCCTAATGTTTTATCTTGAAAATATATTACCATTGTGCTAATGTGGACCATTTCATGTCATCTTTAGTCTTATGAAATGAGTCGTGTCCTTCATTTAAGTATAAAAGGCCAATGGCAGGTAGCAAGGGCTTTCATTTTAAATAATTTTGAAAATATTGAATAGAATATTCAAATCAATGTTTTATGTTTTTCAGGGTGAAAAATGAATTTTTCACTTTGAAATTATCATGTACTGAGAAGTGACTGCTGGGAGATATTAAATATACAATTATATCTCATCTAGCATTACTGATGGTGATATCTTATGTCTGTGTCCTCTAACTCTAATAGTTGGTCCACCAATCTGAATTGTCCTGGCATGCACAGTTTTTCTTTCTTTCTTATTTATATTCACTCATGTGAATATAAATAAATCAGAATTTTACTGAGGTATTTTTTTTTTTTTACATAGGCTGAAGTTTCTTTCCGTGTGATTTTTTTTACATTTAAAACAGTATCTATATTCTAAGGTGTGTAGTTTTTTCATTCAACATGCTATACTACTGCTTAGTTTTACATGCTAATGAAAATGATGGACATACTTTATAAAGCAAAAGGCCTGTAAAAGGAAAACATTCTTAAAATAATGTAGCTTTGTTTTTTGTTTTGTTTTGTTTTACAGTGAATTCTTTTTTGATTGGTAAAAAGTGTGGTGGTTGGAATTCATCTTATTTGATGTAGTAGTAAAAATGGCTTGAAGAAGATATGCCAGATGTGTGACTTGGCTGACTCCATCAGTCTTGAGAAAATAGAGTGAGCAAAGGATAAATCCAATAGATGTTGAATTACTTTTGCGTGTGGGATTCTAGTTAATGAGACAATGTCTGGATGCAATTATTTAGAAAGTTCTTGACCTTTTATTTGTACAAGTTGATATAATTATGATTTCATGAGGAATGGTTTTGAAATTCTCAAACCAATTTTAGTCCTCTGTTTATAATGTGTCTTTTACTTCAGGAATCCTGGAAGTGTTTCCTACTTTTAATTTTTATACTGTATCTTTAAAAGCTCATGTGATTAGCTTCAAAGTGTCTTAGTTTAAGTTCCCATTTCAAATAATCTTGCTTACCTACAAAGGGAATTTTGAACAGTATTCTGTGATCCCCAATTCAAACACCCTCTTATTGTTTTCTTTTGTATTTATGACAAAAAAAGAGAGGGGAAAATAAATACACACATGATAGTTTGCTGGCCAGCTAAGCAAACTTAGCAGTTAGTGACAACTTCAAAAGCCATTGCTGGCTTGTAGCTCTCTTCTTCTAGGGCTGTCCTACCCAGCAGAGTGCCCAGTACCCTCCTGTGGCTCCTGAGCAATTGAAATGTCCATAGTCCAAATTCAAGTTCTGCTGTGTTTGGTACAAGCCAGATTTAGCAAAGATAATAGGAAAAAAGAATGTAAAATAGCTCAATAATTTCTTTTTTTTTAAAGATTTTATTTATTTATTTGAGAGAGAGAATGAGAGGGAGAGAGCACATGAGAGGAGGGAGGGTCAGAGGGAGAAGCAGACTCCCCACTGAGCAGGGAGCCCGATGCGGAACTTGATCCCGGGACTCCAGGATCATGACCTGAGCCGAAGGCAGTCGCTTAACCAACTGAGCCACCCAGGCGCCCTCAATAATTTTCATATGAATTACATGTTGAAAGAGGATTATCGTGGACATATTGAATTATATAAAATATGTTATTAATTTAACTTCAGATTTTTTAATATGGTTACTGAAAAATGTAAAATTTCGTCTGGGGCTTGCATTATATTTCTATTGGACAGTGCTGTTCCAGACATGAGTTCATCTTCCTTAAACACTCTTAATGCCTCAAGCCATGATGATTTCATCTTTTCTTTTCATTGTCTTCCATCCCTAACATCCTCCACAACCTCTTATGTGTTGGCTTCCACAAAAATTCTACTGGAATTTCTCAACTTCTCCTGAGAGTAACCAGCCACCTTCGAATTGCCAGATTGCCTCAGTTCTTAGCCTCTTAACATTTCTGGGTTTTGTGTTTTTTTCTTTTTTCTTTCTTCAGCATTTGGCAGCTTTCTTTTTAAATTTTCATTATACTGGTGTCCATCCTATCATTCTGATCCCCTTTCCCTCAATTTTAACCCTAACCAATATTATAAATATGGCTTTTTTCACTCAGGAACTGTTTATAGGCCTTTTGTCAGACTGCTAAAATTGGAGATAGTGTGGAACAAAACCCTCTCTTCATCCTGCCTTGATACACTGTTGTATCTGTGTCTCTCAAGGTTGAGATTTATGTCTCCCTGTTTGTAGAGGCTACTCCTCATTGCAGAATCACGTCCATGGTTAACTATTCTTACTGATGAAATTATATGGAGGCCCATACGTGTGTTGGAATAATCAAAAGCCACTCTTTCTTAAAGTATCAAAGAATCCACGATTTGAACTATTATCTCTGTGCAGATGACTTCCAAATATATGTCCTCCTCTTTCCTGAGCACCAGTAGTACATGTCCAATTACTTGACTATCACACGTAAATTTATCTTCACTTTCATCTTTGCTCCTTCTTTTTCTATTAGGATCACTTTTATTTCAGCCCACTAGGCTCTAATAACTTTTTTAAATTTTATTTTATTATGTTATGTTAATCACCATACATTACATCATTAGTTTTTGATGCAGTGTTCCATGATTCATTGTTTGCATAGAACACCCGGTGCTCTATTCAATACGTGCCCTCTTTAATACCCATCACCAGGCTAACCCATCTTCCCACCCACCCCCCAGAACCCTCAGGCTCTAATACTTTTAGTTATTATCAATAAAGAGGCTTCTTTCATGTGACCTGTATATTTCATAAACTATTCTGCATTGTTGTTTATAACCTCTCTACCTCTCCAGCTCATAGTCTCCCAACTTCACCCCTTCCTATTATCTCCAGCCTGTAATATTGCTGATAAAATTTGGGACATTATAGATTTCAGGAAAAATGTATCTTCTAAATGATATCCTTGCCCACAACCCTCTCCATTTGTGTTTGAAAACGAACCAACAGCGGCGAAAGAAATAAACCAAAAAAAAAAAAAAAAAAATCTTTCAACAGTTACTGATTGGTTATAAAGTTAAAGATCAATCTGTTCTGTTTTTTAAGGCTCTTTATGAATTGTTTTCAAACTACTGCTAGATTTATCTCTTACTTCAGTTTAAATGATATGTTCACTAATCTTTTATGCCTTTGGTGTCTGTCCCTATGACAGAAATGAACCTCCTCTGCCCAGCCCTGCCCTGTCTCTGTTCTGTTGTCCATTTGCAAGTTCCTCCTCTGTTCCAGGGCTCTCTCAAATGCCACATCCTTCAAGAATAGTCTGGCTTCTCACAGCCCCTAGTTCTCTCTTCTGAACTCCCACAGCTTTTTCTCATCAACTTTTGAAAATGTCATTTATCACATCGTAATGGTGTTATAGTTATCCATAAACATGTTTTACATTTTACTTACTCTGTTAAGAAAACAGGACCCAGGTCTGATTCAACTTTGTGTACTGCAGAGCTGAACACATATGATGTAATACATTATGTATTATAAAAGTTCAGTGAGTATTTGTTAAATGAATGAATGTACTCATGTACATCAGATCTATTAAGATAACATACTGTCACTGATCTCATCCCATCATTACGATTATCTATTCTATGTATATGTCTAGGTTAACTATTGAAGGAAGAGTAAACATTAATATTCACTTGACTCCATCTTTCTTAGAAAAAGGAGCAAGGCACTTTGAGTATGTTAAAATGCTCTTAATTCCTTTCTGTTCTCTAACCCTCTCAAATGTACCAGACCATATTCCACATGTTTTTCTGCTATTGTGAGGTTCTATATTCACCTGATTTTTCAATCTACAAACCCTCATTATGATATTTGATTAAATGTGATTAGTTTTTTTCTTAAATTCTTAAGAGACTTTTCCGTGTGTCTTTCTGGTTTCATCAATAAAAATGCCCCTGTGTTCAAGGCCTTCATCATTATGCTTCTGTACTCCAGTGGGGGCATACTACCACATACTTAGCACTCAGTAAAGTTTTGAATGAATCTCATGTGTAATTGGTCATAGCGATCATTTATTCTTCTAAGGCAAGCCCCGAAAGCGTAGGTAATAATTTTCCTCTTCCTGTAAGCTTTATTTCAATAATTATCATGATCTGGTTATGGGCAACTGCCACAGCTATTCTCAAAGATGCTTGATGTTGATGTCTTGAAAATACATGTACACTTCTATGACTCTATGACATTTTCCTTTTACTCTGTTGATGCAGCTCAGTGCCTTCTGGTGGCCAGTACTGCAAAGATAGATTTTTAAAGCATTTTATATGAAAGCATTTTTAAAAAAAGTGAAGTAACCAACAATCATTTACAGCTGCCAGAAATGGCATGCTGGATGTCTTTAATTTTACTGACACCCACAATGTGGCCAAATCTTTGTCGCTATCTAAAGCACACTTTGAATTTGTTGTGTTATATATATAAAAAAAAGAATTTGTTGTATTATGACAAAAAGGTAAGTTTTTGAAATGGATTACTTCATGGGAAGTAAAAATGGTGGGACTGATTTTCCTCGGGGCCGAAATTACTTAGAGAATAAGAGAACTGATGCAGTAAACATGAACTCTTTCAGGCCATGGGGTCCCATCTGAGCAATGCCTTTAACAGGTAAGAAGGGATATATGTTCTAAAGAGTTTTATTTTTTAAAACAAGTTTTAAGAGGTGTGCTCTGGTTGACTTATAGGAAAGAATTTTATGACTTGGATTATATATAAATATTCATTTTTAAGAGAATAATATGGATTCTTTATGATGACAAATGTAAATTTTATAAAATGCTGTCATTAATAAAATGCCACCCTGCAATGAAAAACTGCAAAGTGCCTAGCTTACTTCGAGGAAGTAACCAACACATTGGGATACTCTTACTACTTGGTAATATTTAGATATTTAAAGAACTCTTGCTCCCTAGTGTTGTCCACATCACTTCCTGGTGAAAATACAGTTTCACTAACTCCTGATTTGTGCTAGTGCAGTGTTAAAGTTATCACAGTGGGTCCAAAGAATAAGTATATCAAATAGTGGTAACAATTTAAAATAAAATAAAAGTTAGGCATGTATGATACATTGTTCTTCACTTACTATTTCTGAATGTCATTTCTTTCTTTCTTTTTTTTTAAGATTTTATCTATTCATTTGAGAGAGACAGAGAGATCACAAGCAGGGGGAGGGCCAGAGGGAGATGGAGAAGGACAAGCAGACTCCTTACTGAGCAGAGAGCCCTACACAGGACCAGATCCCAGAACCCTGAGATCATGACCTGAGCCAAAGGCATCCATTTAACCGACAGAGCCACCTAGGCATCCCTGAACATCATTTCTTTTTAAAGGACCTTTGCTATGTGTTTAGAATTTATTCTGGAAGTGATATTGGGGAAGGAGTTCCAGTTAGAGGAAATGATATGAGTAAATATATAGGAGGTGGGAAATATTGGTGGGAACAAGGAGAATGAATTGATAAAAGATGATGTTAGGATGGGAGTTTGGGATCAGACCATAAAGATATTCTAGTGCATGCTAAAGGGTTTGGAAATATTTTGTAGGGGAGTGGTCGGTAAACTGTTTCTGCAGAAGCCTAGATAGTAAATATGTATCATAGGCTTTGTGCACCATAGGGTCTTTGTCGCAACTATTCAACTTTGCCATTGTGGTGTGAAAGTAGTCAGAGACAATACATAAGCAAATGAGCTTGGCTGTGTTCCAATAAAACTGTATTTACCAAAACAGGTAGGCAATATTTGGCCTGTGGACTGTAATTTGTTGATCTCGGCTCTAGGGAATGGGGAGCCAATTGATGGCTTTTTAAGCAAAGAAGAGGTAAGTAAACTAAAGGTTGAACTAGGGCAGTGGAAGAGATAATGAATGGGTGGGAAAGGTTGGATAGAACCTTTGAAGTGCAGCTGATAGATTTCATGAAAAATTCAAGGTAGAGGGAAAGAAGTGGTCTTTCATATGTGCCTAGATAAAGCTGTAGATACTGAAGGAATCAAGATCAGCAAAATCTTGGCAGGTTGGAATATAGATCAAATGTAGGTAACATACATTTTGTAGAGATGAATGTAAGATCCTGCTTTGAAAGAGTTAAAAATGATTTGTTTAGCAATATTATATGTGAAAATTAGTTGGAGACTGTAGTTGACTACATGCTCAGTTATGAGTTAACAGTTTAGGGAGGCAGCATGGAAAAGGGAAAGAGTACTGAAATTATCTCAGAAGGCCCCTTGGAATTATAAGAGCTAAGATTAATTATTCTATTTGATCTTTACAATAATTTCTGAAAAATGTAAGCCATGTGTTTTTCTTCTCATGGAGACATAATTCAGGGGAGTTCAGGGCTAAGTTTCTTATAAAAGGGCATCCAGTTGGATTGAGTGTCTATTCTCATAACTTGCCAATATTTTAAACCCAAGTGATTATGACACCAGAATCCACTCTATTATGGGTGGGTGTTAAAGTTATAACCATGAGAATTAGCTAAGATGTTTATTCTATAAACCCTTACATACATACATATATATGTATAGTATATGCAAACAGACAATACATAAAGGAAGAAATTTAAATTAGACAACGTCATGCAAGAAAAGTAAACATTTCTTGTTTGAGTGGACTTTTTGACTTTGCACACACAATCCCTATCCTTGTTACAAATATTCTAATTCAGAATTAGAGGACTTGTTCTTCATCTGATTGAGAACATATGTTTTATACAAATTTTTATTGCTTTTATGTACTTAGCTTTTAACCTGGTGAAAAAGAATGTATAAATAGTTCAAATACTTGGTTCTTCTTGAAGAACAGGTTTGTACAGAATGGACTAGGCTGATAACCTCAGGTAGTGACTCTTGCCCTTCCTTAGAACTTTTCTACCCTTTTAGTTGCTTTATTTTTCTTGTTATAAGATGAGTAAAACTGATCAGTGTTCATTGTATCACAAGGAAATGTCTTTGATCTTATACATACTTTTATAGAAATAATACGCATATCCAGAATAATTTGGTAAGATGATTTTTGAGAGGACTGGCAACAAAATGTTCATTCCACGTTCTTATATTTAGGATACAATGCTAAATCAGAGCAGTTTTACATGAAGGGATTTAGTAGTGTATGTTTCTGGAACTCAGATACCCATCAGTTTTAATCTGCTTTAAAGCCTTGTAAATAATTTTAGGAAGTTTTCTAATTTTTGTTGTATGTTGAATATTACTGATTACCTAATGTTCTTCTAGTTTGACTGAAAACCTCATCACCTTATGTAAATACAGTAACTATTGACTTTGCACATTCCTATTTTATTGTCAACTGTTGCTAAAGTTTCATTCTGTTGCCCCCAGGTCTCTCATTGTGCTATGTTATGGTTTTGCATAGATTCCATAAGCCCTGAGTAATGTTTAAATAATATTAAGTGATGTAACATAAATAGCAGTGTGCTGGCATGAGAATAATTTTGTGATGTCTTTATTTGATGGATATCAATCCTGATCACTAGTGATGGACCATCATCACCTAAGATTCTTGTCAAGGTCATTGCCATGTTGATGCTTTCCTTCCTGAAAATACATTTAATTTTCCTAAAGAGGAGGACTGTCCTCTTATTTAATCATTATTGTGTGTGGCTTTTGAAATAATTATCTTCTAAAATTACATGCTTGAAATGAAATTTTATGCAACCTAGATTTTTTCTGTTCCTTTTGACATTCTAATCTATCAGTATTTTCTGTCATATGTGTGGCCTAGAATGTGGGGTTTGGCTCGGAAATGCCAGTTCAGACCTGATAATTAATCAAAACAGGGGTATGAAAAAGAAAGCATATTCATTTTGGGAATAATTTATTCTAACCAAATTTGCACTCTGGGACATGAGACCATTTCACTTCATCTATACAAATGTTCAGTGCAAAATCTCCAATTTAAGTGAAGTGCCCTAGGTAATCTGGTGAATTTCCCCCTTCTTGTCCATTACTCTAAGACTTTTTTTGTATTCTTTTACTGGGAAATCCTTCATCAATCTGAGGTGAATTATAGGACAGACTAAATAAAGGAAATAAAGCCTTCCATATGATTTTCATTCACTTTCTGTTCCATTGAATAAGGTGGCTAATTATCATATTTAATTTACATAGTTAAAAAAACCTCAGTAACAAAATAAAACCCGAACAGGTGGTTTGTATTGAAGAAATAAAATAAGCTTTATTATTAGAAACTAGAACAATTCTTTTTCTATTACATATTACTTGGGTAGAATAAAGTAGACAGCTCATGCTGAGAAAGCTGAAATGTAAAGAATGCAAGAGTTAAAAGACAGACAAGACACTCAGGAGTGTCTCAGGCTGGGATCTCTGAACATTACGACGAACCCTCCAACTTGAATGAATAAAAAGCATGAGCTGGTCTGTTGTTTGCTTTCAGTTTTGAAAGTCACTTTATAAATTGAGCATGCTCATGATTTCATCTTTCCGATCCAATTTATAAAGGCGTTTATGTCTTCAATGTTAAATGGATTTGTAAGGGGTTAGTGACAATTATTTTTCTTGCTGAGTACATTTTTTTTTCTTTTGAAGCACAGTTTTTGCAAGTGATAATAATAATGATTATGCTGGTACATTCCTTAGAGTCATTTACTCATTTCCTTAGCCTCCTCACTAACGCTATCAACCTAAAGCTGTCTCTCCTCATAATTAACACTTCACCTGAGATGTTTAGGTTTTAATTTGGTGAATTATAATTTTGGGGTCTAAATATGTAAGCATTTCCAAAGAGATATGATCATAGTTTTGTCAAAGATTACGCAGTAAGGTAAAGTCCATCGTGTTACCAAATAAAATTTTCTAAATATTGAAGTTGAATTGAAGGCTTTCTTTTTGTACTGGAGTAGATGCACTCCATGGAAAATTAATGCTTATGAAAGGCACTTCTTGTGTTTTCATTTAACTGACATAAAAGAGACAGTGTGTTTTCAGGAGCAGTGATTTTTGAGAGTGCTGATACATTCATATATTTTAATTGTAGAAGTGCTGGACATGAGGAGTGTTTTGCATTAAATTCCACACCTGATCACATGCCTGTTGGAAGATTTCCAGAGTGTGCTTTGGAAGGGACTGTTACTTCCAAGTTGTGCCACTGAAATTAAGATCTACTCCCTAGAGAAGACAAGTGAATTAACACAGTATGCTTTATGCACAATGAAAACAAACTAATTTGGGTTACTACTTTGCTTAGACCTGTAAAAAGTGCAGTAGCATATACCTGCAGCTGATTGAATGAGTTCTATTTTTATATTAAAAATAGAATCAATGATTTAGATTCTTCTGAAATGCTAAGATTCTCTGAAAAGCTAGGGTTTTATGCTAACTACTCCAGAGTAATACTCTCTTGCCCTTGGATTTCCTCATTTTCAACTTTTTACTACATATGATATAAGATAATCATTGATAACAAAATATTATTGTTAAAAAATCAACAAACATATGTATAGCCACACTTTTTGTATTTTGCTTGTATGCGTCAAACACATTTTAATGAAAAGACATCATCAATGCTATATTGTTAGCAAACAAATAATAATCACTGAGACATGAAGAAGTATTCAAAAGCTAGAAGATTTTGGTGATGAAGACAGGAGAAATAATAGAAATATGCACCAGGGCTGTTGGTGTATCTTGTAGGGAATATCTAGAAAATTAGATTAATCAAGGAGCAGACATTTGGAAGAAAGTTTGTGTGAATGCCTGACAGTCTTGCTCTTTCCCTCATTTCAAATGTTGGCAGGGTAGCAGGCAGCTCCAAGGGAAATGTGCTCCTTTCATACTTGAGTAATTGATGAATTGTATGCAATATGCAAATGAGAATCCATAAATCTTATGAATGACAGCTTAATTTATGTGAGCCTTAATGAATGCAGGATTAGATTTTAATTAAATATCCTCAAAGGCACCCTGAGTAGTAGATTTTTTTAGGCCTTGTTTTTTGAAGACTTGTTTCTCAAGCAATACATTTTACAAAAGCAGAAAACAAGGCAAAGAACTTAGCCTATTATTTTAATAATAAGCATTGTTTCATTTTACCTAAAAAGCAGCAGATCAATTGAGAACTCCTTAACAAAATACGTACAGATCTCTTTATTTTGTACACATTTCACCAAATCTGATTACTTTTAATTACTGTTGGTCTCTGATATCATATGCTATTTTTAATTACAAGAAAGTTATTAAAACTTTACCAAAAAATACACTAGAGCTGAAGAGTTGTTTAATAAAAGATTATATTAGAAGATAAACATTTAAAGTATCAAATCTAATTTGACTAAAATAAAGTCTTCCTAACCATTTTTTCTTTTTCAAAATTTCCTCTCTAGACAATATCTAATGAGATAAGATGATAAATAAGACTGTTTCATAATGATATTTAATAAGGAGAATTGCAAACTAAAATTAGACTGAAATGATGTATACTCCTGTGAAATAGTTACTTCCTTAATTCATTTTAATACCTTAAATGCAAATATAAATTTTTCACTGACTAGATATTTGTTGACAAATACCATTTTACTTTTCTGTTAGAATTAGAATTTTTTAATTTAGTTAGATTACAAGGCACATAGGATTTGGTGTTTAGAATCCAGACATTTATTTCTTCCATTTAAAGTATTTTATGACATCACACTGAGCCTACCTTTTAGTACTCAGTTGTTCCAACCAGATCAGTTTTTCAATCTCAGATATAAAAGTATTATTTTGAGTTTTTTCTCAGTAATACTACTGGTACCTATATGAATATAAGTTGGGAAATGCACATTTTCCACTAAGTGAAATAAATTTACCTAGGTTCAAAATGAAGTTTATTAAACTTTCAGTTATAAGATGAATAAATTCTGGGGATCTAATGTACAGCATGGTGATTGTAGTTAACAATACTGTATTGCACGCTTGAAAATTGCTAAGAGGTAGGTCCTAAATGTTCTTAAACACACACACACACACACACACACACACACACAGGTAACTATATGAGATGATGGGTGTGTTAACCTTATTATGGTAATCATTTTACATTTTACAATATATATGTATATCAAATCATTTCGTACACCTCAAACTTACATAATATTAAATGTCAATAAAGCTGGGGGGAAATGCAGTTCAATAACCTAAGGTCTGTGTAGATGTGCAGGTGTGTAGTGCACTGGGTAGAACAGAGGTGTAAACATGGCAGTCAGAGTCCCGGTCTAGCTGAGGTTCTGGGGTAGAGTATGTGGGAAGCCCTTGAAATTGCATGCACAGTTTTGGGTATATGACCATATGTTCACTTTACTGACTAGAAGTCTACATAGCCTTCAACAGCTTCTCAAAGGGATTCATTATCCAAAAGATAAACTTCCATAATACAAACCATATTAGCAAATACATACTTAATAATGCAAAATATATCTGTATAAAACCAGACAAAACCATGTAATCCAGCCTTATAAATCATATAAATTTCTAAAAGATCAATCATGCATAAACATGCTTTCCTTAAATCTTTCATTAATTGTTTTTAAAATACATATTATTTCTCTTCAGAGCAATACCTAAGCAAGATATCCTACAGTTTTGTTTTATTTTCAGTTACCATTGCCATTTTAAATATTGTGATAAATTAAGCAGCTCATTTCTCCAATAGAGATTATCAATTCTATCTTAACCAATTTATGCAAAAAACATCTACTGACCAACATCAAATTTATATGTGCAAGAAAGATGGCAAAATACTTCCAGAGAAAACATATTTAAAATATTTTTAAAAACATCAAGATTTAACTGACTTTAAATTTGCTGTAAAGTTATATCACATGTAGTTTAATGCCAATAAAGAGTTGCAAATTGTCACGTAGTACTAAGTTTGTATGTTTAGGTTTTTTCCATCTGTTTCAAACTGTATTATATAGTTTATATTTATGCAGTTTGATCAACTATACTGTGAATGTGCCACTCTCTTTCCTGAGAACTAATAGAGCTATTTTACTTTAATATTAAAAGTAAGATAATACAGTGGACTCAAAGAAGGGGCAAACTCATGCTTGAATCAAATTCCTAAGATGAGTTTTAAAGCTAGAATTTCATATTCAAGTCAATTCACATTTATTTTATTTCTTTTTCATCTTCCTTTTTGAAACTCAACTGAATCTGGCTTCATTTCTTAAAGTCTATATTGCTCAAAACAGTTAAAGCTGTAGCAATGAAGATGCCTTTGTATAAACATGGTTTTTAGAGATAACCCTGTCATGTTTTTGCGGAAAATTTTTCAAGACCTTTTTGTTATACTGATTTCATTCCAAAACAATTGTTTTCAAAATTTTTGTTTTTAAGTACTTTTTTATAGGACACATAGACTGCATATATTTTTGTCACTCATGGCATCTCATAACATTCGTTGCCAATCATAATAGCCCTGGCTAGAAGTTCTGCATTTACAGTAGGTGAAATTGTTGGAGAGAATTTTTCCTTTGTTAATCCAGAAGTTATAGTTAGTTTCGATTGACCCTTATTATAAAGATTCATTGATGAAGAAAAATTTATAAGATGGATGTTTTAAACTGTCAAGTATTTGAAGATTTTTATTCCTCTAATATGGTCTTTATTGGAGCTAATTGGAACTTTCTTTTAAAAAGTAAAATGGCCAGGGGTGCCTGGGTGGCTCAATCATTGAGCGTCTGCCTTAGGCTCAGGTCATGAGATCCGATCCTGGGATCAAGCCCCGCATGGGGCTCTCTGCTCTGCGGGAAGCCTGCTTCTCCCTCTCTCACTCCCCCTGCTTGTGTTCCCTCTCTCGCTGTCTCTCTCTCTGTCAAATAAATAAAAAAAAAATCTTAAAAAAAATAAAAATTAAAACTGGCCATAAATCGTATAGAATTTTAGTTGCAAATTCCTTTATATTTTTTTGCTGTTTAAAGCTCCAGGCATAGTGGAGTTAATTTGTTTCATTTGCTATTAAAACGAAGACAAATTTTCTATATACTGTCATATTATGGTAATTCATACTTTATTCAGCAGACTTGGAAATAATTCATTTACTTCATACTTTACTTTGTATGAAAATACAAAAAATCTAGAAAAGGAAGTATATGGTGTCTGTGCAGCAGTTCAAATATGCTCCCAACTTATTGTGAACAGCAGGTTATGGAGCAGGTTTTATTTAAATTTTGATGATTTCAAGCTTTTGTGTTGGTCAGTTGGAGTAATTTAGGATTTAAATTGGCATGCATCTAATATATTAATTTTAATCATTATAAAAGTAATTATGTTGGTCCATACATGAAAAGATCATTTAGCAAAAAGTTTTGCCAGCTGAGGATCACCACATGGAATTGTCCAAGTATAGAACACTTTTCAATACTTTTTTGGGGGAAGGTTTTCAAATTTCTTTTGAGCTAACCAGGATAAATACACTCATAAACCCCTTAGAATTTTTTGATGCTATAAATCTTTCTCTATTTGCTGCCTTTCCTTTGAAAATTAAAATATTTGAAATAGTTCTCATTAGATTGGGATTTATATTTCTGGGTGAATGCCTGCAAATTGCTTTCAAATGCCAAAAAGGCTCTTCGGCTCTTCAGTGTAATCTAAGAATTGTTGCTACCCATCAAAATATTCTGAAAGGAAAGTGAAAACAAAAATTGCAAAATAATAATTTGTCATTTAAATTGTTAAGTAACAGAGGAGGACTGAGGTGGGGTACAAAATAAAATTTAAACAAATACACCTTACTAAAAACAAAGTCTACCTTCCATGTGTTAAAAAGAGCTATCAGTATTGGAAACTTCTGTTCAGTAATGATTACAACCAAATTTAGTTACTGTGTCAAATGCAAGTCAACATCAAAAGAGCTTCTCAGCATTATTGCTCAGATACTTATTTATCTGTGCTGTCTGAACTTCTATCTTAAAACATGACAGCAAATATTTGGGATACCAAGTTACTAAGACATTTTCATTTTATTTAAGATAGATAAATGTATAGCTGTTCTCTGATTTTGATACCTTAATCTGTGGAAAAAGATTAAAACAAAGCTGGGAACTCTTAGCACATTATGCCTTTCCCATTTACAGAAGCGTTTAGATAGTACTGTGCCACTCCTTGACAAAATCTCCAAATAGCAGTTAATTCTGTCTCTAACTCCAGCTCCCAAACATTGAGGAAAAGGTGATCAGAACCTAACCTTCTCTGCGCTTACCCCCAAATCTATCCCAAGTACTTGGAGAAAACCAGGAAATAATATCTTTAAATCCCACTGTGTAGATGCAGATGCTGAGGCCAGAAACTTTCAGATCACACCAACAAGCAAAAGCTGAAATTTGTAACTCCTGGCACAAAATCCAAACCTCTTTCCTCTTCTGGTGAAACTGAACGATATTGTATGACTGGCCTTTCAGGTCTCCATCAATGTTTTTATAATTATTGTTTCTAGGAAGGTGAAACAATAAATGAGAAAATGATGTATCTCTGTTTTGGGATCATTTTAAATGAATAAAAATGTTTACATTGATAGAAGCCATGCTTACTACCATGATACTTTTCATGAACTATTATCCAGGAATAGCCCCTTTCCAACCCATTTCCCTATTAAATGAAGAATTTCTTTGATGTTCTCTATGATTTAGCCACAAGAGGCTGCAACTGGGAAACCACTGGAATTTTACATATAAGGGATTCCATCCCATAGTTATTAAAAGGGAATGTAGTTTCATGAATTATTATTTTTTAAATAAAGAAAACAAGCAATCTTATATCTCTATATCTTTCCTATGAGATAGGAAAAATGCATTCATTAGCATTCATTAGCTCGACAGGTTTGAGGTGGGGGAATTTAGTGTGACGAAGAGAAAACAAAAAGTATTGAACTGTGCAAAATTATCCGCCATGTCAGTAAGAAAAGCTGAAAGGAAGCTAGTTTCCTCAATTTCATCCTTGTGTTACCTATGTATAATAATATATAATATAGAAATTTGTTCATAGAAAATGGCATATGCTGGTTGCATACTGCTAAGGAATATTCTTTCTAATATATAAATCATTCAGAATAAGGATTTATATACTGGAGTAAAAATAACTTAAAGTATAGGCTTATAATTGCCAAAGAGCATATTTTCCAATTTTACCCCTATAATAAATATCACTATAATAGATACACTGTTCAAAGGGATTATTAAAGCATTCAGGTATATATTCATAACTTTAAGTGTCTATATTATACCCCTCAATAAGTAAAATGCCTTAATATACTATTAAGAACTTTAAAATCTTAAATTGGATATTTCATGACTCCCGTGATTATTTCTGTTCCTTTGAAATAGTGGTTAAAAATGAAAAGTAGAGATTGACCCTTAATTGTAAAATTGATATAAGAAGGCTCTAATACCAAGTGGCTTTTAATGTATGCAAAGTCATACAATTATAGAATTTGGAATACCCCTCGTTATCAAATGTGTGAAAGTGGCATTTAAGTGTTTGGCCCTTTAATCCAGAGCCCTTAGTAGATGAAAATATGTTCATCTTTTACCTCCCCTAGTGATAATTATAATTGTATTGTTGGATCACATTTTTTGACTCTTGTGTAATTTAGCTCTGTCAGCATTAATCTCTTGGCTGTTCACATCAGTGGAACTAAATGTCTGCTTAATATTATGTAGGTTAGATGGTTGTCATCTTAGTTGGGGAAAAACAATGCAAGAATTTACTGTGGTATTAGGCAAATCTATTATGAGGGCACCAGGCCTACTATCTGAACATTTATACTACAGTGGGATCATATTTTGTCACTTACCAATTTGGAAATAGAGTTTTACTTTATCATGTGAGTATCAGTGCTGGATTTGTTTCTCTAAATATCCGTGATTTAGTTTTTCTTAGTTTTTCCAACCAATGTTATTATTACTGTTCGCTGTACAGTTATTTATAACAGGAAGTAGCTGTGGATCATCAAGAGAAATGCTTTTTATAAAGCAGATTTACATTTTCCTTTCAATATCTGATAGCAGTTATATTTATCTGGGTGTAGGAACACTCTGACAGGTGTTGGGGGGAAACAGCTTGAAATAAACTCACTACTGTAGGAAAGCGCACCTTTTGATAAAGACATCTTAGAACTGATAAGTAAAGTACAGAGAACATAACCGTGTGCTATTATGTACCATTTTATTACCTTTATGTTGATCTTGATCTTTTATATGAATAGCAAAGCATTGACAAAGGAGGACTACATATGGACATTTGTATAATGTACCTTGGGCTGCTGTGTAATCCTTACATCAAGGAGTAGTTAGCAGGCAAAGGATTCACATTTCATTAAAATACAGATAGTATTCTTTATAGAATCTGAAAACTTAAACACTGTGGAGTGCTTGGAATTTTAAATGAATGGTTTCCATTTATATTACATTTTAATTTACTTAGTCAAACACATTTCTTAAACATGATTTTGAGCTGAGCCGTGAACTGGACATTGTGGTTGAAAATAGGGCAGCAAGGTGTGTCTCCTGCCTGAGAGAGAGAATATATCATATTTGGAGAATGGAAAAGCATGCTGTGCAAGGGGAAAGATTTAAGACTTAATAAGAGAGCACACAAATAAATATTATTGATAGGTCAATAGAAACCCAAAGTTCTTATACTGCCGGCCTCTCAGAGTTTATCGCTTTCTTTTCTCTCCTTTACATACTGATTCCAGCCATACTGGCTTTCCTTTGGTTTCCTGATCAGACCAAGGTTGTCCAATGTAAGGTCCTTTGCATTCACTATCCATTTGCTGGAACATTTTCCTCTTCTATTCCCATAGCTGGAAATATTAATATAATAATATTCAAGCCTCGCTTTCTTAGAAAAGTGTTCCCTGTCCTACTAATCTAAAGGCACCATTTTAATAGCCTATTTATCTATTTATTTTTTGTCTTTCTCTGCCCAGCATCTTCCCCAGGACACAACAAACTTTTAGTAAATGTCGAATGAATGAGTAAAGAATAAAGACAAGTACAAGGATAAAGGTGGAAACAGTCAATATAATTCAGTGATGCTTTTTGGGGTGGTCACTTTTTAAATCCATTTTCGATGGGAGAAGAGCTATTACCTCTTCCCCTACCCAAAAGGAAAATACTGGTGGTGGCATAATATATATGAAGCATGGGGGATGTGAAGACAGAACAGAAAATACCAGGCAGTTTGACTTCTGGAAGATCTCTATGCATTTAACTCCAGTGCAGCAAATAATTTTTGTGTGTCCATCATATATGCATGAAGTTGTAACATGAACTCAGTTGTAATGAGTTGGTGAGAATTTGGGTATAAAGTTTGTAAAGGAGCTGAAAGGCCAAGAGAGGAGGCAAGGAGACACTTCAGTAAGGCATGGTTTTGAGCTATGATGTTCTTTGAGCAGCAAATCCTATGATGAAGCAAACCATTGGAATATTAGGTCAAAGGCAACCTTTCAAAGGTGGCCTTCAAAGGTTTCATTTATTTTTCTTCTTAAGAAATAGCAGTAGAGGTTGCATTCACACAGAAGAAGGAGCCTCTTTTAAATGCAAATGCTCATAATTTAAGCTTTTAACCTTAATTATCAATTAAATTCTTGCAGGGTTTAGTTGATCCGTTGAAAGCAAAATACCGAAAAGTGTGGATGGTGAGGTGATGGCTTTAAATATCAGTGGGAGGAGGAAGAACATTAGCAAGGAAGAAAGCTCCACTGCCAATGGAAACAGGACTTCTGAGATACAATTTTCTTAAGCTTGCTTTGGCTATTTCTCAAAGTCATCTTGCCTGATGATCTTTATTCTAAAAGCAAATGGCTAGGATAGATAGTCCTTGGGAATGTTGAAAGAATAGCCAGTTATCAGGATAACATAAGAACCTAAGGAAACAAGCCCCCCAATTAATAAAATAGCACATGAAATGAAAAAGAAACCATAGATTTGAATATATAACCAAGTGGCTGAGGCGATGGAGAGTGGGCTGTGGTGAAGGGAATTTCAGATTAGAAGTAGTCCTCAGCAGTGAGTGGACTAAAACCTGTACCTGATGCCAATGTCTGCTTTACGGTATATCCCTGGTAAATTAAGTTGTCCAGCTTCTGCCTGACATCTGAAGAGGCAAGGCATCTCAGGAAGGTACTTTTTTTTGCCTCTAACTCTCAACAGGCCCTTCCTTATGTTTGACCAAAATACTCTTCCTTTTATTTTTAAGCTCAGCAGTGGAAAGAATAAATTTAATCTTTTATTTGGTTGCTCTTTGTTAAATGTTTTTAAGGTTTCTGTTCTGTCCTAATCTCTGTTCAAAGCTTTTCTTTTCCATGTGAGGCCATGTCATCTCTTTCCTCTTCTTTTGTTCTGGATTTTGAACTCTTCAAACTTGTGTTTATTCTCTCCTGGTATATGCTAGGTGATCTATGATTTTTTTTCAAACGTCAAGACCCAGAATTCCACAGTCCTGAGTGGCAGCAGACCAGGTCAGAATGGCTTGCTCCCCCCTAGTTCTGATTACCCTAACACTTACTGCCATACTTGGTTTCTGTGATTTCTTTTTGTTTAAAAATTGTTTGTACTGGTAACTTCAGATATTTGGGGCTGAATAGAAGAAAGGAATGTTCAACTTAAAGATCTGACTGGAAATGATGAGCTCCATGATCAATATAGGGAGTCTCAAGTGTAGGTGTGCATTCAAAGAAATATACCAAACACCAAATTCAGAAATGGCAGGAATCTTTATACGAAAACAATGAATCGTGGATCACTACATCAAAAACTAGTGATGTATTGAATGGTGACTAACATAACATAATAAAATGAAATTAAAAAAAAGAAAGAAAGAAATGGCAGGAATCTGAAGGAAATGGACTTTTTATTTCTCTTCCCTCTCAGTTGTCACGAATTGAGCAGTTTAAATTATGATTAAACAAAAGAACTTAAGTGCAACTTAATAAAAAAGTATAAATGAGAAGTAAATCTAAGAGGTGTAGTTATGCATGAGCATGGGAGAGAGAAATGGAACTATTTATAATTCCTGACTTCTTCTTTCTTAGAACTAAATGCCCAGCATAAAGACATAGAATGAATACACGCGTGCGTGTGTGTGTGTGTGTGTGTGTGTGTGGTGTTTTATGCTTTTGTGCATGTGTGTGTACGTGATTACACACTCAGGTCCTTGCAATATCGGGGAGACTGTGTTTTCATTCCTGGTCACCACCTTAGCAAACTAATCAATGAGGCATGAACTGCTATCTGCAGTGAAAGAAATGAAAAATAAACCAGAGATAATCCCTCAGTTAAAAGGTTATTCTGTGTGATAAAAGCTATTTTGTTAATTTATTTACTTACTGGTACAGTGAGATAAAGTGAAAGTACAATTAGGGAATTCTTGTTGAAAGGATTTTAAAGGGCAATGATGACTTAATATTTTGTATTATTTGATTGACACTTGAAAGCGTTTTAAAATAAATTTTTTTGTAGCACATAAATTTCTATGCTGTTTTGCTTTAGTTTATTTTATATTTTAAATATTGTAGATATTTACATATATGCTTGATCATTCAGTAAAAATAGTATTTTTCGATAAATGCTTAACTTTTTAATACTATGTCTCTTAATTTAATGAAGGTTGGTTATTTTATGGAAAAGTTGTTCCTGCATTTTACTTTTTTTTGGTAATTTAATGCACAGTAAATACTTTTTTGAAATTATTCATTTGTTCCTTCTCCAGCTGGTTCACTCGGAAAATATAGTCTTAATTTTTTGCTAGTAACCAGGCTGTGTTGAATTCTGGAAAAATGGAAATAAATAGAAAATAGTTGTTGCTTTTAAAGGCTTTGTGTGCCTCGTCAGAAATGATATATAGATTATTATATTTACCCGTGGTACGATGGAAGTGGATGGAAGCTAGTGAGCCACATGCACGTGGGGTGATTAGGGAAGAAATTGGTGTGAATTGGCTTAGGGTTTCTCCTATGGACAATTGAAGGAAAGGGCATTCCTGGCAGAAGAATTAGCATCTGTAAAGCATGGATATATGAAAGTAATTAGGTACTGAGTGAGGGTGGGAAAGTTTTGAGAAATTATACTGGAAAGGAATTGAGGCATTAGATCTTAAAGGGTCTTGTACGCTACGATAAGAAATTTGGTGAGCTTTAGAAGAATTGCAGAGTGCACTGAAGGTGCTAGAATGCCATTACTCTATAGACCACACCTAGGTCTGGACACTACAGGAACAGAAGGGAAAAGACCTTGAGATAAGGCAGAAGCATGTGAATGAAGAAGAGAGTGAACCGAGGAATAACATAGGTGGAATCAATAGAAGCTGGTGACCATTGAGTTGAGAAGTAGAAAGAACACTAAAGGAAGAGGGAGGAATGGGGTTGATCCCTGGGTCTGACTTTGGGTGATTGTGTGCATGGTGGTTTATTAACAGGTATATGGGCTACAGTAGGTAATGTGATGCAGGTTTAGGGTGGAAGGTAAGAAGTTTACTTTTGACATATGGAATTTAGAGTGCTTGGGAAATATCCAGATGTCCCGTACACCAATGGAAAGATGGGTTTGGAACTTGAGAAAAGGAAAAACTCCATTTCCAATTTGCCAGAAGTATGTTTTAATCGCTGGAGAACTAGACATCAATTTCATTTCTAAACTGATGCAGAAATTATTGTGAGGTACAAACTTTTAAGTCTAAGAACTAAAATTTTTACTTCCTCAGAAAAAAAAAAATTTATTCATTAGAGCCCATCAATTCTCCCACTAGACTGAAAGTTGTCTCTTATATAGCCTGTTGAATATCTTTTTCTAACTGGAAATTGTCTTCATTTATACACTCTGTATTCGCCAATAGGCAGGTATTGGTAAATTGCTGTATAATGCCTTTACTCAGTGAAATCAGGCAGGGCAGGAGGAAGAAGAGTAACATTAAAGTAGGAATGGGGGGCGCCTGAGTGGTGCAGTCTGTTAAGCATCTGACTCTTGGTTTCTGCTCAGGTCATGATCTCAGTGTCGTGGCGTTGAACACTGCATTGGGCTCTGTGCTCAGTGTGGAGTCTGCTAAAGCTTCTCTCTCCCTCTGCCTCTGACACTGTGCACTCTCTCCCTCTCTCTCATAAATAAACATATCTTTAAAAAAATAAAGTAGAGATGGGATGAAGATAATGGAACAAATATAGGAAACTCTATTTTTAAATTGGGAGAGTATATTCTTGGAAATCACAGAACATACTGAGTCATCTTATTCCTATGCTTTCACTGTTCACATTCTCCTTATTAAATAGCCACCTTATGATAAGATTGGCTTCTTTCATTATATTACTTCAGATTTAAAAATTTTATCTGCCATAGCATTCCTTGAACATGTTAGGGAAGCGAAAATGTGGATTCCAAAGGTTAAGTGGCTTGCCAAAGTCACACTTCTAGAAGTGGTAGCTTTTGTCTTTTGATCATGGCCTAATGATCTATTGTCTCTGTTATTCAGAGGGTCCATGTTACACTGGAATAGGCACAGGCTTTGAAACCAGAGATACATGGGTCTGACACAAAGATCTGAAATTTATGAGTCATGCTCCTGGGCCACTCAGATCTCATCTAAGAAACGGAGATAATCTCTGCCTTCTAGGACTGTTGGAATTTAAATGGGATGAGATGGGGTACTCATCTGGTACACAGTAGGTATGCTGCCTATGTTAACTTTCCCTTCTTCATCAGTAAATTCAGTCTTAACTTCTTATGTTCTCAAACTGGGAGAAAAGAGAATCAATGAACTCATCAGCAAAACCCCCAAAGTTGAACAGTTTTTAGGCCAGTAGTCCCTCTGTTTCTTTTATTTCTTGATGCCATGTTCTACTTTCTATCCTTTCTATTTTACAGTAGATTTTAAGATTTTATTTATTTATTTATTTATTTAGAGGGCAAGTGAGGGAGGGGCAGAGGGAGAGGGAGAATCCCAAGAAGACTCTGTGCTGAGCTAGAGCCCAAGGAGGCTCAATGCCATGACCTAAGCCGAAATCAAGAGTCCAGTGCTTAACTGACTGAGCCACCCAGGCGCCCCTACAGTATACATTTTAAATTTTAATCTCCCTTATTGATGTCCTATATATTATATATTTAAGTATTGAAAACAGACTTCTTAAAAATCAATTTAGAATTTAACCTGCACTTTTAGTGATATCATTCATATTATTACTTGGAAAATCAGTCTAAGAAGAGTTGGATGAAATATTAAACTTGTGTTTGCATAAGGAGTCTTATATATATTTAATAAATTGGGACCAATAGCTTATTGTCTGTATTTAGTCTAGCCATCTCTAAAATGTATATACAGCTATACCTAAATGCATACACCCACACAAGGAATCATGACTCATAGCCGACTTACTTGAACCAAAGTATGAAAAAAGTTGTTTTAAATATTGTTTTACTTTTCAGAGAAGGACTATCTTGTTATATTATTCTGGAAAATTACAGTTTTAAGGACAATTGTTTTTATTGTGGCTAATGCCCTGGATTTTCTATTTCTTCATTCAGTTAATATTTTTTTGAACTCCTGTTATGTGTTGGGCACAGTCCTGATTCCTTCTCATTGGTATTCTGCAATGTATTGTTACTATAACAAAGACCTCATCCATGTGATGCAGCCTCTACTATTGGAACCATTGAAACTGTTTCTATGAAAGTGTAATATAAAGCCCATAGGGGATAATATTCAGGAGGAAATAATATAACTGAGCATCTATTTAAGCATTGCTGCTAGCAATGGAAAGTAATTAATAATAGTTAATATGTTAAAAATATGCTATTTATTTTAAGTATTTATGTAGACATTTTGGAGGGTGTCATGTAATGATAAAATAACTTATTATTACATCATCCTTACTAAATTTTTTAATATTGTAGTTTAACATTAGTAGTGGGCAAAAGGCTGAACCTAAACTACTTTCATAATGCTTATTTGTGAATATTAGAAATTATATTTGTCTCTTGTTTCTGGATATAGTCACTCTTTTAAAAAATAATTTGTTATAAAATTGCAAATTTGAAAACTGGATTTAAAACAGAAATGCCAATATCTCTTTGAATGAAAGAGGTAGAAATGGTGTTACCATAGTTCATCTAGTTCTTATTGATCATACTGTGATTTTAGAAATAACAAACATCTTAAATAGTGGATTTGATAAATTATGTCTTCATTCCTTAATTGCCTGTGAAAGAATAGGAAAAACATTTCTTAAGCAGCATTAGCTTTTAAAACAGGTTACAATGAGAATTATGTAAAACAAGTTAGTTAAATGTAAGATCACCTAAATCGATAATGATTTAAATCATGTGTTCATTAATAATCCTTCTAGGAGCTTTTATTTTTTGTGGGTTTGGGGCTTATCTACAAATAAACTTTGGTATTGATATAATTATAAGAGAACAATAATATATTACTGTAGTCTACCATTTAGCCCATGTTTTATGCACGTTTAGACTATTGAATTAATCTCTGAAACAATAGAAAGACATTCTTTACTAGAAATAGCTTGCTTTTGCTTTGGCTTTGTGGCAGAATGACATTAGGGAACATATATGGTTGTTGTTGAACCTGATTGCTTTAGCAGCCCTCGGGTTGATGGTATCAGGTTCCAGCTTGCCCTGCTGGGTCAATGTGGACCCAGGCCTTTAAAGAGAAAAGTTCAGGGAAAGTTCACTTCTATTGTTTTACCATGGTTACAAAACAGAAAGGGGGAAAAAAAAAAGAAGAAGAAAAGAAGAAATCTTAAGTCTCTGACCGGTCGCTGCCATGAATCCTTTACTCTTTCTGTTTTTGTCAATTAGACATTGCAAAACAGAAAATTAAAACGTATAGTAATCTATAATGAATACAAGGCAAAATATACTTTCTTATCGCTTGTAGGTGATCTCGATATATCCAATGACTGTTGGTGTCTTTGTATCAAGTATTTAGTTTAATTTCATTTAAAACACTATTTACATTTTTTTCTCAGTAGAAAATTAAAAATTTGTATGGTTGCTATGGTATGAAAGGTTTGTTGGTTTTGGAGGGCAAGAGACATAACTTCTTAAAAGTAATTTAACTGATTAAATTTATTGAAATAAAGTATTATTTTAACTTAGAGAGGGAGATTATAATTTATTATTCTATTCTGGCTATAAACCAAAGCAACGTTTTCATTAAAAGTTTTTTGTTTACCTTAAATGGTAAAAAATTGTGATATGTAAGAGCCAACATGATCTTATTTGGAGCAACCTCTGAGTGTCTCTTGACTATAAGTAAAAATTCAAACAAATTCATTTCCTAAGTTTAGGCTATATTTGCAAATTGTGGAAATTTTGTTCTAAAAATATTTACCAAGTGTTAGTTCTGAGGAAGTTCAATGCAATGTAATTTATTGCACATTTTGTTCTCTGAGGCTATAAAATCTTACAGTTAAAGCAATGCAGTTGGATCTCTTATTTTAAAAATGATAATTTTACGAATACCTATACTGTAAAATGTTATTTGTAGAAGCAAGACATAATCACTGCCTGATGATATTTCAATCTAATTTTTGTCCCCATTTCATTTATTAATACAAATTTATATTTTGAAAATAGTTTTCAAATGGAAATTCTAAGGAAAAAGGTTTTTCTCAGAAAAATATTTAACAGTATATATTCAAATGATTAAATGTACAGTACATACATTTTTTAATCATTTGAACATATACTGTTAAATACTTGTGTATATATTAGATATTTTTTCAAGTAAGGACGTTATAGGCCACTTTTGAATTTATATAGTTACACTAAAAATACTATTGTATTTTTTACTTGTCACGCATGGTAATGCTTAGTTTCCAGAGGTGAGAAATGAAGAGAGGGAGTTGCATGGAATCAAGATAACAGAGTAAGATAAATCTTTGTAACTTTTTTGAATGACCCTATCAATGTTATGTGCTCATTTGTTTATTGATCCTTTGCTGTTTTGACTAACATAATTTATTTTCCTTCAAGTCCTCTGTGCCTAACAGAGTATTGAACTTTTTCGTGATCTAGATGGAGAGCAATGAAGGAAAAGGAGAGATTTAAATATGTTTAAATTAATCGTAATGTAGAAAGTACCATAAACGTTTCTCATATAAATTTTATCATATCATTTATATTATTCAAAAATAACATTCCTGCACTCTTCTCATAAATCCCTGTTCATATTTCCAATACCACCCAAAATGACAAAATTTTAAATTGTCTCTATTCTGCTTATTATTTTAGCACCTAAGGGATAGTTTCTATAAAACCGAATTCTGGCTATATTTACAAATGATGATCTTAATCTGTGATCCACACATTTTCAATACAGTTTCTTCATGTGTTAAAATTAGAAAAAATTTAATTTGTAGCATGTTTGACATTGCTAAGTATCACTACTAAAAAACCAGCCAAACAAACAACACAAACCCTGCTTAAATAACTGAACCAGGCAGCTGGTAACAAGTAACTTATGACTTATAAATTCAGAGGTCATCCAGTCCTTCACCTGCCGGCAGATAGGACTTACCTCAATGATTTAAGATAAATGGCTGCCTCTTTGATGTTAAAAACCTTCAAGAGAAGAGTCTGCAGAGACTGTACCTGATAACCTATTCTAATGTTTAACTGTTCTAATGAGAGGAAGAAATATTTTTTTTCATATCTCATCTACATCCCTCCTGTTGCAGTTTAAGGGTTGATACTTATTTTTAATGTTATTTTCCTGCTCTTTATTACTGTGTATTCTGAATTTATTATTGGCCAGATTTTCCCAGTGCATGAAGAGTTAGAAATAAATCTCATGCATGCATTTTCAAGGATCCAGCCTAGTATGTGATCTAAGTGTATGTTACTTAACTTCAGTGGCCTTGAAACCATGTTTTCTCTCTCCTTAGAATCATTTTTCTCCATCAATAAAGGGATATAATTATTTACTTTTATCTAGAATATCTGTCTAGGGGAATTGTTTGATTCATTCCTGCTGCAGTGCAATAAACAGCTCTAATATGGATTGGTTAAAAAATATTTAAGCTTTCTGTCATTTACCCCAGAAGTCAACTTAGAGTTTCTTCCAAAGATAAATTCTCCAAAGACTCTCAAGACCCAATATAATTTTTAAGTAAATTGTTTGCTTTGCAGATATTCCACTGGATTCATTTATTCTATTTTTATATAAGAATCTATATGAAGAAGAGGCAGGGAAAGAAATGTTGAAGGCTTTTTTTTTTAAGTACTCTGTCATTTGTTTTTCTACCTGACAATGTTAAAAAATGATATTTATTTGAAACCTTGTTTTGTCATTTTCACAATTCAAGTATCTTTCAAATACGAGCAGTTCAAAAATTTAAATCTCTTAGTATGGCTTTCAGGATCCTTTATGACGAGCTCTTGTTTACTTTTCCATCCTTTTTCCTTGTAATGCTCCCATCCCATTCACCACACACACAGCCCTTCATGCCTGCAGGTCACATTTAGGCTCCATAGAAGTTCTGGGACTTTCTGTGCTCCTCCAACTCCTTCCCGTGTTTCCATTTTCATGGCATTTTTTTCTTTGAACTTTGGCAAAGATGGGAAGTCCCTGGGATGAAATACATAAAGTGAAGTATGTTTTTAAAAAAAAAAATAAAAAACCAATCAATTCACTAATTTACACAGAATTATTTCAAATTCAAGAATTATAGTCTTGTTGAAGTCAGGAACTATTTTTTTTCTTTCTTTTCTATCCCCCTTTAGACAAATGTGGTCGTGGAGTGTATTGTACTATCATTAAGCAGACTATTTATAATTCCATTTAAATGAAAGATATTCATACAGTTTAAAAAAGAGAAATAACATGTCTTATTACTCAAGAGCAACCTTCATGGGTTTTGGTGATGAATCAATATTAGAAAATAGTACCTATAAAAATAAAGTTTGGCTATGAATAAGTTATAGTCATTTTTAAAATACTTAAGAACCCTGAGAAAAATGACAAAATAACAGTCACAAGCAACATTTTAAGATTGTTTGACAAAAAAGAAAAAGAAAAGAAGTTGATAAAAGACAATACTTGGGAGATCTTAGCTTGCTGGTTTGAATGTCTTGCAAATCCCATTACACTGTGAAAATCATATATCTTCAGCGAAGATTATTTTGTAATTATTATACTTCTGTAATTATCACATTCTTTGAATGGTAGTTATAAAATGCACAGAAGAAAGCATACTAGTTTGATTTGAAAAAAAAAAAAACAGAAAAACTTCATCTCAAAGTCTTACTAAGTAATTTCCAAATAAGTTTTTTAGCCCAAAGTGATGTGATGTCTCTCTCCAGATCTGTACTTGGAAAAAGAGATTATATTGATCTTCTCTGGGGCATCTAAGAGGGGTCATTTCCTTAATTATTATGATCATATTCCTTTTTCAAAGGAATAAAGTGAGAAGTGAAAAAATAATAAATCAACTGCTTTGATTCCATCATATCAAGGTCATTTTAAAATTAGTCTTTAATTTGACTTTATAGTATGTTGATTGATTTGGTGTTATACATAGAGGTATGGGAATGCAGAAGAGATAGTTTGTATTTTGTATGCTTAATGGATTCTGGATCCGGATTTTGTTTTTTATTCTTTTTCATTTTTGGTTTTAGTGAAAATTGCTAGTCCTTTGCTTATAAAGCTTCAATGGCCTCATTTTCATTTATAAGTGATTAATAACTTCTGAACAAAACAAATTTGTGTTGTTCTTCAAGTATCTTATCATTTTTCCCATTTCAGTGGACCTGGTGAAATTCTCTTATGTGCTTTCTTTCAAGGATAAAAGACAGATAGTAGGATCTGTTTATAAAACACCGTGTGCCTTAGAATTATCTGTTTGCATGTCCATCTCTTCATCTCCACTTTAGTTGCCCTCTACAGCCTGTCATCTTAGTTTGTCTACATTTCTGTCATTATCTTCTAGCAAAGGTTTCACTCTCCAGTCTTTCTCTACAACTTCACGCTTGGCATCAGCTTACCTTTCATTTCATTTCCTTGCTTAAAGTTATCACTTGTGTATAAATAAAATCCAACCTTCTAGCGAGGTCTTTAAGGCCCTTGGAAATCTGATTACAAATTACTCTTTTATCTTCATCTTGCCTCAGTGTGAGAGCCTAATTATTATTCCTGAGCAAGTTTTATTTCATGCCTTTGTTCTGCGTCTTCTCTCTAGAATATTTGCCTCACCTCACTTGTCCTCTCTTTCCAGATTCCAGTTTACTTTCAAGACCAAAATCAAATGTTAGTGGTTCTGGGAAGCTTGGAGCTAGCTACTCTATATCCCCAGGGTCCACCATCTGCCCTTGGCTGCCATATACACAGGCTCATATTCAACACCAGCCCAGTGCAGAATGAAAATGTGGGGCCCTTGATTTAAAAATGACAGGAGACCAAGATGGCGACAGCAGAGCACTAAATCCAGCACAAGAATGTCTTCTAAGCATAGTGGCTATGAAACTACAGTTTGCACGCCCTGCTGTCCCTTCCTCAAGAAATGCTCCCATAACATGTACTTCACACCCTTGTAATGTGGCACCTACTACATAGTGTTTGTTGCATGTATGTGTATGTGTCTGTCACCTCTAGAACTTGTGAGTTTGAGGGTACATACCACGTCTTAATCTTCTTTAAAGTTCTGTAACCTAGTAAATGTTATCACAAAAAGAGAGTCTCCCTAAACTGCATTGAATTGCGTGGGAAGATACCTGTGGAGAGAAAAGCATCTAAACATGTATTTCTCTAAGACTTAAATATAAAAATAATTTGGGAAATAAAGTTTTTTGCAGAAATTTAAATGAAAATCATGATTTATCAATAACATCATTAAAGCAATTTCAGTAATCAAAATAAATCCTTAATACTGAGGCAGATTCATCATAAATGTGAGAATTCAGTCTGAAATAGAGTACAAAGCATAATTCTAGAATATATAGTATTAAGTGGATTCTAATATGAAAATGTAATGCATTTTAACTCTATTCAACATTATGCAATACTTCAAATAAAAACACCTATTTTATTCAGAAACAATAGAATTAGAACAAAATGTGTGATGGAAGAAAATTACTGTATGCAAATAAAATTATTCTGAAAAAATATTTTGGCCAGTAAAATCATAAGGAAAACATCATAGTTTATATTTGTGAAGGAAGCAATTTTATTTTTATTTCAAACCAGTGTGTTAAGACCATGGAAGATGTCCAAGTAGTCACATCACATATTTTTGCTAAATTTCAGATGCTAAAAAAGAAATAGCAAGCAAATTGGGAAATTATGTCACACTGTTATGAATATTTCAAATCTGAGTATTTACAAATTTTAATTAAGGAACTGTTATTTTAAAAATCCATCTTCATCATTGTAAAAATGCAAATATTTTGTCGATGGATATTAACTTCTTAAATTTAAGCAGGACCAATAATACATGTATTCTTAACTTTTTGCTCCTTTATGTTTTCCTGATTCTTTTTTTTTAATTAATTTATTTATTTGAGAGGGAAGAGAGTGTGCATGAACAGGGGGAGGGGCAAAGGGCCAAGCAGACTCCCTGCTGAGTGGGGATCCTGACGCAGGGCTCAATCCCAGGACCCCGAGATCATGACCTGAGCCAAAGTCAGACGCTTATCTGACTGAGCCACCCAGGTGCCCCTTCCTGATACTTTATAGATGAAGATGTACATACTAAAACGCCACTTAAGAACTCTGAAACTGTATACGGTTCTGTTCTGAGACCTGTAATGTTTACATTAGAAAATATTTTGAATATATATATATATTTATACACACACACACACACACACACACACACACACACATTTATGCATATAAATGACTTGAAGCCAGGTGGTAAAGCTAGGGGATATTTACAATGAGAAGGTTATGATCACTAAATTTCTTGATGAGAGAAAAATGGTCTGTTTCTAACAGGAAAAAAATAAACAGAAATAAATATGAGATTTTATATGAGGGTACAAAAAATAAAGTCATCAATTCAAGATAGTTGTTGGGAAGGGTGGGCTATGGGGGTGAGGAAAAAATGGAGGAGATAGGAATTTGAGCACACTTACAAAGTTCTTATGAACCATGTAATACTTTACTGATTGTTACAGTGGAGACTTCATGACATTCTGAAAAGAGATTGAACTTGATATAATTGGTTCTAAAAAAGCAAAACGTTGATGTGTGGATGGAGATGGTAAGTCCAGATGGCAGGCCTGATGGCAAATTAACAGCTGAAATAATTTTCCCAAAGTCTGAGTTATTGATGGATTGGAGGAGTTTCTTGGTAGTTAGGAAGTTACATATCTATGCATTCATTTATAGGCTTGGGCTGTGTGAATTCAATGAAGAATTTGAATCCATAAAAACATTTTTTGAATAAATTCATTTTTAATGATGTTTAATGATATTTTAATGATTATTTTAATGTTGTTTAAACCACCATCTTCCATATTACTTTATCTACCTCTATCTACTCAACATAAATACTCATTTACATGTAGGATAGTTTCTTCAAATGAACCCCAGTGTGCTGAGAGTTACAGCCAGTAGCATTCTGGTCACTAAATAACGCTGTAGGACCAAATTTTTCTCATTTTTGGCCATGGACTTTATTCTGATTTCCAACCAGGAGTCATTGGATAAATAAAGGTCAACATCTCAACATAAAATATTATCACTAGAGGAAAACCAGGACTTATGCATTTCACCTTGATAATAATCACTAGGTACTTTGTAGCTATTTAATAGTTTTCGATTCTGTCCTAGACCTGTCTTAATCACCACTATCTTCAAACACAGTGGATCATTCTTTGTAAATGTGCTAGTACATACAAGTTAGTGCTGTTTCCACATTACTATCATAAAAATATCAATGTAAATTAATCCTTTTAAAATCAAAATTTATCAGAAAAATTACTATGATTTTAGAAGCAAAGAAGCATACTTAAATTATTTTAATTTTTATTAAAACCCGCTTATTTCTACCCTTCCTTATTTGAAGAGATTAAATGTCATTATTTAAGTAGGTTGAAAGTGAGTTTTTACTATTCTGTTTTGAACTCAATAAGAAGTCTTGCATTGTACTGACTTCATTTTAAGGTTGTATCTTCCTTTTTCTCCTCATACTTTGGCAGATGATTTTGAGCCATTTGTCAATAATCAAATTGCAATCTTTAGTAAGCCAAGGTTTATCAGTACATCCAATCTTAATGTGTAGACTCCACATAGTTGGTACCATCATTCAAAATGCAACTTTCTATCCTCTCTTCTCTTATAAGAATTAATCTAGAATTAGCTGGGAAGAATAGATTTGCTCTGATTAGGAGTCTACTGTTAATTCTAGGCATATTCCTTACCTTTACCCAGAGGAGTTGAAGGCTTTGGGTTTCTTTTCACAAAAAGTGTGTGTACTTCTGATGCATAATATCAGCAATTGAGCTGCAGCCTACATATGCTCTTACATTTTAAGTAGTTACAACAAATAATTATGGTATTTATGATGCATCTTACATAGCTTTACCTGCAGGAACAAATAACATCAAAATCTTGGTGGTTAATGACAACAAACATTTATTTCTAGCTCACATTACTTGAGGACTCCTGGTCACAGGCAAGTCTGTTGGCCTCCATTGGGGTCTGTTTTCCTGTGTGTTTTCATGGAAGAGCAGAAGCTCAGGAAGGGGCAGAGCTATATAAGCGTGGCCGACTTTTGCTCAGGGCATGTGTCACATCTGCTCAAATGCCATTGGCCACAGCAAGTCCTAAGAAGAGAAAAACCTTCTATACTGAAGAAGTGTATTTTTCTTATGCTACCTTCTAGAGCAAGGGCAATGAAGGAACAGCCTATTGTGAACAAATAATAGAATAGCATGTATTAGTCAACATGAATTTGCTAAATGCTCCCTATCCTTTGATTGTGCTAACATGCATATTCCACACAAGTAAGAAAATTATTTAGAGTTCTTATTTAGAAGTAAATTTTTGGAAAATGAACAATTTTTAAAAAGTGAGGAAAACCTAACCATTACTCTTTTGAAATCTAGATTAGGATGGCAATAAATATGTTTGAATATAGGTTGTTAAACAGATATTTGAAAATCCAGTCATATATATTCTAAATTAGTTCCTGAGTAAGAGTGGCAAGGCTCTTTAATATGATTCTCATATAACCTCTTGGAATGTTATGGTCTAATAATTTTTTTCTCTTGTACAAAATTCTTGTGAATTGATTAAATTGACTTTAGAAGGAATCTATTTTTTTCTCCCTTATTTTAAAGAAGTAATTTATGGTTTAATCCTTTAAAATAAAATTAACTCTCCATTTGGTGGCATCATTTATGCTGTTGTCAGAACCACCTTTTCCCAAGATAATTATTATCATGTGTTTCAGGAAAGATGTTAGGGTGTATTTCAATGCTTTTATTTTTTTTTTAATCAACATTGTTCCTTGTCTCAATAAATCTCTATTATTATACGAGTTCAATGCTAACTTTTGTGTGACAAATATTTTCTGCTTCAATGTGGAGGAAAAATAAATTTAAAGTAATTGCTTTCCGAGGTTTATTGTTTTATAAGACTGTTGTAAGTAAATAGGATGCAAAGAATTTGTTAATATTTGCTTGCTAAGCTATTGAAGGTATATGTTTATGTAAGCCCAGAATTATTTTCTTTCTTCCCTGTTTCATAGTACTTTAAGCTAATCAAGAAAATAATTCATTGGTGGCAAACTTTTGAAAACCATGTTGCTAGAAATGGAGATTTAAATGCACTATATGATTTTCACTTTAATTTACTGTCATAAAGGTGAAATTTATATGAAAATGATATGCATTTTAGAGTCCTTTTAAAATTGAGAATTTATTTCACATTTTTCAAAAGTATTTTGTGAATAATTTAAGTTTAGCATATACATTCCTTGTGCCTTGCTTGATATTTAGAATGGAATGCTGCAGCATGGGATAGAATGGGAAAAACAGGGATTTTGCATAGCTTCATTCAAATATGTGTTGAAAACATTCTTTTGATAAGGAGGAGGAACAAAAGGAGAAGGCAGTAGCAGAAACCAAAGCTTGCCCACTGTGTGCATGGGTGTATCATGCACACGTGTGTGTGTGTGTGTGTGTGTGTGTGTACACATGTGTTAATATAATTTCGGGTTGGCTATGAAGCTTGAGGGGCTAGATTGTGGAATGATGTCATGGCACTTGGTCATCACATAAAAAATTAAGTACTACTGTAATGTTGCATGAGAGTAGTGAACCAGGAATGTAGGCTCCCATGTCTAAAAACAACTATAGAATGGAACATGATGAAACAGCATGGAACTGAATTCACACCTCTATGAAAACTGAATTTTTCCTTATACTTCCTTGCTTGGAATTAATATACATTCTGTTTCCCTACTTACACTTTAACAGCTCACATTAAGATCCCTTCTGATTTTTATTTTTATCTTTCTACCTCACTAAAACCTTACTTCTCTTTATTTTATTTCTACTTTATTATTATAGTATGTATCTTAAATTTCTTCCCCAAACCCTAGTTACTCTCTTAACTACCTCATATCACTTCCCCTTTCATGCTTCATTATTTCCCATTTCCTTTTACATTTGATCTTTCTGGATTCCATGCTTTGATGTTTAGGTGATTTTCACTTATACATCTGAACAAAAAGTCATCAAATAGAAAATAATTTGTAACAGGATAGAGAGTGCTATGCATCTGTATATTATGGGAATACTGTGGTGAATAAAGTAGGGGATCATTTGGGGAAAACAACTGCCTCTGAAGTCACATGTATTAATTATAAATGTAATGATTATCAACTATCATACTGAGGTTATTATATCTCAGATTTAAATATATACTTACCTAAGAAAATATCTTGATCATATGGTAATTTAATAAGCATTCATATTCATTGATTTCATATAGATTCATATATATAGAACCATTTATGAAAAAAGATGTACTTAAATGAATCTGTGCTTCTATTAAGTAACACTGCTGTCAGTTAATTACTTTTTGTGTGTACCTCAATTCCATATGGTATATGGAAGTCCTTCTGCAAATTATGAATATCTGCTACATGCTTGAAGATCAAGGAGAGCTGGTAAATGTTTATTAGCAAGTCTGATTTTAGATTTTAGTTTGAGGGCTGGTATTGTATTCTTTAATCTATAATTCAGGAAAAGTTACTAGAAAATAATTCACTAGTTTAAGTTAAAATTTAGAAGGCTTTAAATTAAGTGCAGTTAATTCAGAGTCAAAATTAATGGATTTTGCTTTTAACTTATTAAAAATTAAGTTTTTTGAACTTCTCTCAACCAATTAAAGCTAAGATGTGGTGAGGGATGTGAAATGTTTGGAAACATCATCTTGTATTAATTGTTATTTTCAAACCTGAAGTTTGCATTATTTACTCTGGTTCTACGAAGAGGAAAAAAGATAAGGACATCTTCCTTTCCACAATATTAGACTATTAGTATATCTGTGCATATAGGGCCAGTCCAGTCTCAGTGATTTATTACTTTTTGGCACTTCTGTAGACATAACCACATAAAATAAGGTTGTCTATTTCTTGTCATATGTTCCTGAACTTGCTTTCTCAACAGAAGAAATGTCTCCCGAGGAATGTTTTTGCCGAGGTCGATTTTTTTTTTTATTTCTTTGGCTTTTCTTTTTCTTTTTTCTTCATCCATTTGCCATTTCCATTGGCTTCAGCATGTATGGAGAATGCTAGCACTGTCAAAACTGTGTGCGTGCATGCACACGTGCACATGCATGCTTTTCACAGAATTTCAGAGTACATTAGTCAAGGAAGTCTAACAAAGCCCTGTGACAAAAACAGAACAGAACAGGTGCAATTAAAACTAAGACCATGCAATCAACTGTTGTAGGCAGTACATATTTAGGACTCTAGCAAAATAAGGAAAGGAGCATCACTTTTTAAAAAACTTTTTGATGAAAATCAACATTTTGACATACAGTGAATCTATGGCAGCTTTATATATTTGACTGTAATATTTAGTTGAGAGAGTTAATATGAGCTTTGGCATTCTCTTCAAATATTTCTTACAACCTCATGAAGAGTCTTGTGTGCAAGTTGAAAACAAGAGAAATTCCTTGGATTGATTCAAAATGTCTTCTATAGCAAAATTATACCATTGTCCTTTTAAATCCTGTTCGGATTGATATCTTACATACTCCTCGGCTTTGCTCTTTATAAACTACTCACCACACACCACCGGTTTAGGTATAATAAATCTTATCCATAAACCCAGCAAAAGAGGATGGAGTTTCTTAACCACAGAAGCTATACCTTGTAGGAAGATACACAGTCGTCCCTCCTTATCTGTGGCTTTAGTTACTTCATGTTAACATGGTCTGCAAGCAGATGATCCTTCTTGCTTAATGTCAGAAGGTCAGTAGTAGCCTAACGCTGTATCACAGTGCCCATCATTCATCTCGCTTCATCTCATCATGGAGGCATTTTATCATTTCACATCATCATGAGAGGTGGAAGGGTGAGTATAGTACAGTGAAATATTTTGAGATTGAGAGGGACCACATCTACATAACTTTCATTATAGTATGTTGTTATCATTGTTCTATTTTATTATTAATTATTGTTGTTAATCTCTTACTGTGCCTAATTTATAAATTAAACTTTATCATAGGTATGTATGTATAAGAAAAAAACATAATATATATAGAGTTTGGTACTATCTGTGATTTCAGGCACCCACTGGGGCTCTTAGAACGTATCCTCCTCACAGATAAGGAGGCACCACTGTATTACTCTTTCTCACTCAAACAGGGAGACCTCAAGATTTAATAAAATTCATTTTTGATGTCTAAAGAAGCCCTGTGTTTAGGAAAATGAAAGTTAGTTTTCAGAAAGTCAGACTAAATGTTAACAAAAAAAGAAATGCAATTCAAAAGTTGACCACTGCAAGGTGTAAGTAAAGCTGAGAGGTTTTCATGTAGTTAGCCATTCACGTGTCTTCATTTTTCATCATTTTTTTAACTTTTTGACATATTTTGTGGCAAAAATATTTCTTTGCATTTGCAGCTCCTCTTGATATATAGGACTTTTGGAGGCTAAACTTGCTCTAAGGCAAATAGCCAAGTTATAAATTCTAGTCAATAAAGTCTAGAGGTTATGCTCCTAATATGCAGGCAAGCTAGGATCTACTTCTAATTATTTATCTTCACTTTATGCTAATGCTTCTAAAATAAAATACTCTTCTGTACATACACAATTTACTTTTAATATTTTCAGAGCATTACACGTTAGTTTTTCCTGGTGTTTGAAAAATAATTTTCTTTTAATATCACTGAATCCATCTCTTGGATGCTCTATTGCTTTACCGATTAAAAGCAAAACAAAACAAAGCAAAACTTTGTTCATTGCCAAATATTTAGAAGATTTCAAAAAGCTAATAAGAAAGTAAAGCATTTTTGATACATTAGTCCAGTGGTCCTTGAGAAATATGCAATGTATGTACTTTTACCAGTGTTGTGTTAGTATCGTTTAGCTTTGCCAACGTGATGGACAGAATATGATATTTTGTATTTGATTTGATCTTGAATTCCCCTTGAATTCCCCTTTTACTGGTGAGGATGTGGGTTTTTAAAAAAAAATGATTATTATTATTTATTTGTGTTTTTCCTATTTGTATTCTTTTGCCATTTAATATTGGATTCTATTATTTATAAATTAAGGACAATAATCTTTTGTCTTTGATATATACATTTTTCTATTTTGTCACTCATCTTTCAACATTAGTTTTCCTAAAAACATTTTTAATTTCTATGCAGATAATTCTATCAATCATTTTTTAAATAGTTTCTGGCACCAATGTCATGCTTATAAAATTATTACGTGAAGTATAGTTTTCTTTTAGTCTTTTATAATTTTCAAGCCTGTAATTACTTAACCTACTTGCTTAAATGCATAAAATGGGAATCTGTCTCAGCTTCCCAATTAGTAAGTGAAATGTTCTGATGGCATGTTTTGAATAATATAGCCTTACAATGTAATCAAATGCAGTATTTTAGGACTTTTGTATGTAACCATGCATATGCAGGGAAGAATCTATTAGAATAAAGTTTTAGTCTCAAGATGGTTTATTTTTGATGACCATGTAGATGCATCAATTAAATCAAATGATTAGAAATGCACAACTTATTATGGAAGTATGAATTACATTTTCAAATACATGTGTCTGATTTTAAAACCAAGTTCAAAAATGTACATATTTGGGCATAGAATACCCTTGTTGATGATTTCAAGTTCTACATATTGCAATCAGTTTAAAAATTTATGGAGTATTCTCTTTCCAACCACATCGTTTTGAAACACTAAGACAGATCCAGAGTATTCAGTTAGGTAGAGGTAGGATAATGCAAAGAACACAAAAACTCAGCGGCCTTCCACTTTATCATCATTATCAAATTGACACCATCAAACTCTTTGACATGTCATAGCTCCAGCCTCTCAGGTACTTAAATGCTATGAAGACAATGTAGATTCAGAAGGCCATAGATCAGCACTGAGCATCTATTCCTTCCTTCACCCACTCATTCACTTTTTTTCATTTAATAGGTACTTATTGAGTCCCCACTCTTCCTATACTTTGGGGATATAGCAGTGAACAAAACATATTCAAAGATTCTTTCCCACATGGAGTCTATCTGGAGAAATCACAGTTGCTAATAAGCATGTAAATATATAGTATTTCTAAACAGTACTCAGGCTAAACATACATTGGGGTGAAGGAGCAGAACTGTTAACTGGACCCAGTGACATGATGCGTGGGGGTTAGGGAAGGTGAGGCATGGAGAGCTCTAACTGAAGAGCATTCCAGGAAGCAGCAATGGCAAGTGCAAAGGTATGGAGGCAGGAACATTCAATTATTTTTCAAAATAGTGCATGTAATTCAAAGTAATAAATATATTTGGAGTTGTAGAATAGAAATGCAGCCTTAAAAGTAAATTTCAAAAATTCATCTATATATGGCTATTTACTTCTAATGTAAGTTTGTTCAGAGCTGAAATATTTCTATAATTAGTACGGCCATTCAGAGTGGAATTTGGCTGTCAGGCCTGATACTGTTTAGCTCTTCAACCTTAGCAGTCTATGGTCTATTCGCGTTACTTCTCCTCTCTCCATCATTCCATTCATCTGTAAAATGGGCCTAATGACAATATTTTTCTGATAGCGTTACTGTGAAGGTTAAATCATACAATGCATATCAAAGTATTTAGCATAATAACAAGCACATACTAAATTCAGTTATTTTTAAATCTGATGATTTTTCATCTCTATCTTGACAATAAATCTCATCATGAAAATCTACAGAATTGTGACCCATCATATTTCACATACTATCACTTCCTAAGTATGAATGCTATAATTAGATAATACATTGCCCTTTTTGAATGCCCACTCTTTGACCCTCAATATTTGCCTTGCCTTTTACAATATGTCCTTCAGTTACCAAGCTCACCCACCCCTTTTGGTTGTATTAGTACTACAGAATTCACACTATTAACTGCCCTCTGTACTGGAGGGTCAGGGAAGGCTGCAGAGAAAACAAGCCTTGTTTATTCCCTCAAAGGTCTTACACTATAACTGGAACTGTAATGCACATAAAAACATATGAAATCTATAAAGATGGTCTAGAAATTCTGTACAAATGGAGCATCCATGGAGGCCTTAACCTACCCATCATTTCTCATGCTCTACTTACTCTCTGCCTTAGAGCCCTTGATCATGCTGTTTGAAACTTTCATTGCCTTCTCACTTATTTCCATCAGTCAGAATCCACACTCATGTTTCAAGACCCACAGCAGATGCTGATTCCCTTTTTATTGTATTTGAAAATTTATTCTTTTTTTTTAATCACTTGAGACTAGTATCATAAGTAACTGTATATTCTACCAATAAGAAATTCCTTTTTAGAGAAAAGGTTGTATTTTGTTGTCCTTGTCTCTGTCATAGAATCTGGGATGGGTCTTTGTACCCACTAACTACCCAACACGTGTCTGTGGGCTCTAATAATGTTGGAAGAAAGGAACACACTGGAATGTGTCATCAGATATAGACTCGTGGACTTTGAGAATCTTTTTTTTCTGAACATGCATCTGAGGCAGAGTTCTAGATCAGAAAGTCCTTCTAAGAGATAAAGAAATTGATTGAAATACAGAATTCTATCATTTGTTTTAAAAAAATAAATGTAATAGCTGTTATCTTCCTAGAATTCTCTATAAAATAATGCTGGCCACACTACTTAACCATGAAACAATTTTTCCATTTGAACCAATGAATAAGAAGATCTCTACTTTCATTCATAGTAGCACTATGTCTTAACATATCTCTGCCTCAGTTCCCATATTTATAAAAAGGATATATTTCTAACTCACAAAATCATTGAATTAAATGAAAGGGTACGTATGAGGTGCTCAGAAGAATTCCTGGTACATATAAATATATCAGCTCTAAATGTAAGTCCTTGGGGTGCCTGGGTGGCTCAGTCAGTTAAGCGGCTGCCTTCAGCTTGGGTCATGGTCTCAGGGTCCTGGGATTGAGCCCCACATCGGGCTCCCTGCTCAGCGGAGAGCCTGCTTCTCCCTCTCCCTCTGCCTGCCACTCTGCCTACTTGTGCTCTCTCTCTCTCTCTCTGTATCAAATAAATAAATAAAATCTTTAAAAAAATAAAAAAAATAAATGTAAGTCCTTATTTAGTCATTTTAAATAACACTAATAAGGCAATACTTTTTTTAGCTTTTTGGATCATGATTTGGGTATAGATAAATAAATGCAGAAATTTAAGAATTACATAATGACTGGGATTTAAAGAGCAGCCTCTGCACAGTATTCTAGGAGAAAAAAACTCCCATGATAAAACAATGTCTATTCAAGCTTGAAAGGACAATTGTCGATGTCTTCTTCAACTCTGTGGTAGAGGCAGTTTATATCATAATTTCTTATAATATTGAGCATTAGTATTAAAAGGCCATTCATTAAAGAAAACACTTTCATAAAGTATTAAAAAGAATTCAATTAATGTAAATCATATTAATAGCAATGTTTGGTGCTTATGTAACATCTATGTCAGATAATGAATTAAGCATGTTATTAAATCTCTGCAGGCTGGAAACGGCATACCTTTGTCTGTCTTAATATAATCCTTTCATTAGTTCATAGGCCTAGAATTCTCCTGGGAGTATCAAAAAGTTGTCAGGAGGTCTCTGAATTCTGGGGGTGGTATCTGAGTCTCTGTGCTTCATGACTACATTTCTTGACAGCTCCCCATGCATACCCCCAGTGGAGGGGAATGGTGAATGTGTTTTGTTTTGTTTTTTTTTTCCTAACAGGTTTCTCAAATAAATTAGTTATGTACATTTTCTTCAGCTGTAGCAAACAACTTGTCAGTGGAAGGTGAAAACATGTATTTTAGGTGGAGTCAGCCATCTTATCTCTGCATTCACAAGCAGGAAGACAAGATTTTCTTAGTTTTGATTTCATAGATTCTGTTTTTAATTCTCATTTGAATCTACTTCTCTAAGCAACAATAGTGTAATGCAAACATAACTATTGCATCTACTTTTGTAATTTTTCAGTGTAGATGCTTATACCCATCAAACAAATGGTTTGTGTGTGTAAAGATTTACTTCACCAGAAATTTATGATTCTGATTGCTTTAGAACATCAAGATTGATGCATATTTACTATAGTTTGTTTTCATCCTTATTGTTGTTGGTTAGTGATTATTTCTTTGTATAATATTTTCATCTCGTATATTAAAAACATGTAGTAGGGGTGCCTGGCTGGCTTGGTCAGTAGAGTATGTAACTCTTGATCTCGGGGTTGCAAGTTCAAACTCGGTGTTGGGCCTACGGCTTACTTAAAAAAATACAGTAACAAGTGTGATCAAGATTGAGATAAAAATTACAGAAAAATGATAAAACTCAGTTGAGTCATTAAAGAGTTTCCTTGTTCTGGATACAAACCCCTGTCAGAGTAAAATATTGAAAGGGAGATGGATTAATTACTGGTTGGATTCAGATTTCGTCTACACAATTGATTATATAACACCAACTTGTTTCTGAATTTCCCTAAAATGAAATATTTACAACATTATAGATACATTTAGAGTAGATAAATGAATCATAATGTCCTAAAGACATTTTGCCAAAAGTCAGTGCCTACCGACATGTCTAGCATATTTCTCAAGGTCAATATGGAGATGATATGGAGAGATGGGATATGACCTATGAAACTATTTGAAAAAGATTGTGTGCTAAACTGTGTGATACTTAGCATTTTGAGGAAGATGAGCATGGATTTGAGTAATTCAGGATTTCATTACAGAAGTGTGTGTTTGTGTGTGTGTGTGTGTCAAGGGAGGGCTGTGCTTCTATGGGCGTTTCCTTACCCAGTCCCTTTTCCTCTTCTTCAGTTGACTAACTGCTGTTTGCTGGTATCTCTGCTTTCCAGAAGTACCCCTTCTGTGATGTTCCTACCACAGTCCCTTGGAACTTTTGCTGCAGTATTTAACATGATTTATTGCAATTCTCTATACGTCTATTTCCAAAAATAGACTGAGCTACTTGAACTCAGGGACAGTGTCTTATTGGTATTTCCAGAACACATTATAAGGTCATGCATATTAACATTTAATGTTTGTTGACTAAATGAACAAACAAATATGCTACAGAGGCAGATTGCATAGTGCTCAGGGCTTGGCCTCTGGATCAAATTGCCTTGGGTCACAACCTGGCTCTACAACTTTTTTTTTTTTTTGAGACTTAATTTTTTAGAGGAGTTTTAGGTTTACAACAGAACTGAGCAGAAGGTACAGAGATTTCCATATACCCTCTGCCTTCACGCAGGCACAGCCCCCTCCATTGTCAACATCCCCTACTAGAGAGGTACATTTGTGACAATTAATGAACCTACATTGACACATCATAATCACTCAGTCTGTAGTTTACATTAGGGTCCATTCTTGGTATTGTATATTCCATTGGGTTGGACAAATGGATCATGACTTGTGTCCACCACTCTTGTATCATGTATAGTATTTTCTTTGCCCTAAAAATCCTCTATCCTTTGCCTATTTACCCTAATCCCCGTCCCAACCCCACTCTACTACTTTTTATGTGTGGGATATTGAGTAGGGCATTTCACTTTCTTGTGTTTCGATTTCCTCATCAGTAAAATAAGGCTGATAATAATACCTATCTTAAAGGTTTGTTATGGACATTAGGAGTTGGATCACATTGTGAACTTAGCCCCGTGCCAGCCTACCAGTTAGATAATATAATACTACTGTGATCATTTCATTGTTTTATGTACTATTCCACAATAAAATGAAAACATTTGGGAAGAGGGCATTCAGAGTATTGGAAATGGCACCTGCTACGGGGAAGATTTGGATATTATTTTGTGATTGGAGCAATGGGTGTATTTTGGGGTCAAATTCAAGATGATCGATAAAAACAGATTAATAGACAACCAGAGCCACTGCACATTTAGGAACGGGTCATCGTATATGCCAGTGAAATAAAAGACATTGCTATTGGTTCAAAATCTGGCCAACAGTAATTGCAAAGATCTACTGAAATTGAAATTTAAATAAAAAAATTTAAGAAATAAAGCTTTTTCTTTGTCATCATGGAGCCTATAGTTTGTATAAAAGTTTAGTTTAGATAGTGCCTATTTTAGTTGGAATATTTTTTAATATTAAATTTAAATTTCATAGAATGTGGTTTTAAGGTATGACAGGAACTGTGAAGAAGCAGCCAATAAAGTATTAAACCTTCTCAAAATCTTAAGAAAGCCATGTACTATTGTTTCTAATTATTTTAGGATTTGTCCCTGAAGGGATCATAGTCATTCTTTGTGGATAATTATAAAGAAAGATGTTTTGTGGTAGACCCATCTATGGCTTGAAAGGCTTATGAGAAGAAGAGAAAATTATAAGGTGATTAAAGTTTAAAAATATTAACTTTCTAGACAAACATGTTGCTCAATGACATTTGCAAACAATGTCCTCACTGGGAGAAATATCATATATGCTGATGAACAGTATATGCTACGGAAATATAAAAATAAATAATATTAAACATTTATATTTTTTAATTAAAACTTTAAGTTTCATTAAACTGCTTTTTAATCCACAAAATATTAATACAATCTGAATGTATTTTTATGTTGAATCACTAGATATACTTCTAAGGTGTCACTTATCATTGATGTAAGTAAATAATTCATATAATATGCTTTGACAAAAATTAATCTTAAAAAATATATTCCCTAAAGTAAGGAATTGAAACGAAGATTATTATATTAATTCTGAGATTAATATAACTAAATACATTACATTAATATTAAAGAATTTTTTAATGTGGCCCATATGTATAGATTCTAAAAAAGGGGAGAGGGGCTTATAAACGTTAAGGACTAGATTATCCCAAGTATGTAACCTGTCCAACAGGGACTCTCTTTAGTATTTTGGCTGTCATTATTTGTTAACTTAAGTGCTTATGAGTAGCTTTGTTACATTTCGATATGTTGTAACTCTTTTGGGCATAATTTCTTATTCAGTATTTGGTAGCTCTAACTAAGTTGAGATTCACAGATTTTTTGTCAATGACCTGTGCAACAGGTTTTGTGTTAAATAAATTTCTGATACTATTTCAGGCCTAGATAGCGTGAGTTTTGAAGCCCGAGGCAACAATAATTCTTCCTCACCAGAGTAGCTAATTCCAACTCCTATTTATTTTTTGTTAGTGATGATTTCAGTTTATTCATTTTAACCTTGTGTTTTGAGTAATTATCAAGTCTTACAACTCGTAGAATATGTGAATTCCTGCTTTTCTTGTCCTTAGAGAATAATTCACATGTAACAATTGTCATGTGGCCTGTGACACAGCATGGCTTGGTAATGTTGAGGCGTGAGGGATTTCCATAGTTTAAATATAAGCATACTGTTAGGAAGAACATATTCCACTTGGTCACAAGTCTCTAAACAAACTCACTGGAAATAACTGGTTTCATGATAAACCAAGTTTCATGAATACCTATTTTACCACATTCTTAGAGATTTATAATACATATCAGCATAGTGAAAACTCTGAGAAACTGTCCCACAAAACAAAAGTATTAAAAGCTTTGGGAATTTGTGAAGTGTTTCCACAACACACATGCACTTTGAATAGGATTAACTGGGCATTTCCCAAATTAATTTGAGCACAGAACATTTTTTAAAAATTATTTTAAATTCTTTTTCAAAGGAAATTTTATTTTGTGTTTGTATATGTATTTGTTCAGTTATATAGAGAATTTTCTTCTCAGTCTTGCTCAGTGTGCCATAACAAAATACCATAAACTGGGTGACTTGAACAACAGAAAATTATTTTCTCATAGTTCTGGAGGTGGAAGTCTGAGATCAGGGTACCAGCATGGTCAATTTTTGGTGATGGCTCCCTTCATTGGTTTTAGATGGCCTTCCCACTGTGTCCTCACATAGCTGAGAGACAAACAAGCTTTCTGGTGTCTCTAATTATAAGGTCCCTAATCTCATCATGAGGTCCTCACTGATATGTCCTCATCTAAGCTTAATTACCTCCCAAAGACCCCATCTCCAAATACCATCACATTAGGGTTAGGGTCTCAACGTATGGTTGTGGGGGGAACACAATTCAGTTTATAACACCTGCCCTATAAAGAGTTGAAGGACTATTGGGTGCTTTGTGGTCATGAGCTGTAATCTCAGGGTGCTCTCCAAGTGTCAGCTGGTGCTATTTTAAATGCCTGTCCTGTGGAACTTGGTATTTTGGTGACTGTGGGAAATCATCTCTTTGGTGAGTTAGTTCCTAATCTATTTGTACTGAGAAATACACATGGAAGTCCAAACAAATGAGAGATATGAGATTGAGAAAGTGCTCACATTTGCCATCATTGCAAAAAAATTAATGTATCCTTCAAAGTTTTGCTGTCTATAGAAAAAAAAAAGCTCCATGCAAAGGGAAAATATGGTAACAATATGCTTTCTGGACTATGTATATTGTTGTCTTTCAGAAAGTTGAAAAAATTCAACTAACAAGGTTGATTTAATCTGGAAGATATCAATGATTATTTGTACTTTTCATATTTAAATTAATTTTATAGTTCTCACAAGGGTAATATTTTTACATATAATTATCTGCTTTTTATTTGATCTTTAGAACTGAACTATACAATAAAGATTAAGAGGATAAATTATATCTGGTTTGCTATGTGTAGAGGTAAATCTCAGGCACTGATCAAGTTTAGCCAGGATCATCGTTTGTCCACAATGAATTATCTAAAAAATATGGCCAGTCATTAAAGTGTTAAACAAATAATGTGAAAAAGTTTGTTTTTATATTTTAAATTAAGATATGCTTTTGACAGATAATCTAAAATCTTCAGATATAGAAAAAATATGTATTACTTCAACCAGTGATTATCCCTTCTAGTATGTTAGTATGTTTCCTTTCAGTCTTTTTTCTATGTATGTTCATTGCTTTTTTACTTAATTTCCCTATCTCTCTTGTGCTCCATTATGTGCATATCTGCAGGTTTATCTTGCTTTTTTTCATTTAATTTAGAACATAAGCATTTTCTCATAATCTCTTTATAAACTTTATTCTTCATGACTTCAGAATGTTCAAGTGGATATATAAATCCTTAGGGAAATTGTACCTTTCCAATTAGAAATCTGAATGTGTGTGTGTGTGTGTGTGTGTGTGTGTGTGTCTTGTATATTTGACTGTATATTTAGTCATAGTTCTCATATATTTTGGCTTGACTCTGTAGAAGTAGTTTACTAGAAAAAAATATGCAGAATATAAGCACACAATTGGAATTTTCCTGGGGAGAAGGCAAATGAACTCTTGTAGATTCCTGGAGCAAGCTACTTTCACCCCAAAATTCTTGTTTGTATTCTCAACTAAAGACTAAAATCAATGCTCACTTGCTGCCATGTATTTAGTTCTGCACTATTATCCCACAGGCTATTTCATTTTGTCTTTCTCTTCAAAGAAGGGAGTGTGTCTTTATTCTTGCAACGCTAATGTCTAGCCCATTGCTTGTCCTACAGTAGCTCCTTTCTCTCAGTAGATGGATGAATGAATTGAATGTTTGAATGGAACCCTTCTTTAAGCGGGTAGGATTTAGAACCAAAATTTCTGCTAGTAGCTACTTTTGCATTTCCTAACTCATAACCATCGCAGTCTCTTTGTGGATTTTACATGTTTCTCTGTTCCAACCCCCAGGAAGAAAATTGAACTTAATCTCTCAAAAACTACAGAAAAGATTAGCAGAAGATGATGTCTATGGAGAAGGTTGGGGATTGAAAACTCTGTGATGTACCCTCCCTCTAACATTTTAAATGCCTCCACTCTTTGGATGCATTTAGTTTCTTATTAATTCATATCACTTTAGTGTTCTTTTGTTAAGTTGGATTTTGACTTCACCCTGAATAAGTACAATAAAGGACTAGGAAGAGTTGGTAAACATTATACAGTTGTGGGAGAGAGACAGAAATTAGCATGAGACTGATTTAATGGTGTGAACTAAGGAGAGACATCTGCCCAGGGATCTGTCTGGAAAAGAAAGCTTTTTTATTCAGAACTGCAGGAAAGAGCGTGCTTGGGTGGATTCCTAAGTAAGTGAGATATTAAATGTGGATTTAGACACCTCTAAGCCATTGCTCTCCTCTTTTAATGCAGATGGTTGAAAATACTAAAGGCTGCACTATGGCTCATGTGTAAAGCTGGCAAAAACAATTACCGAAGTCATAAATTTGATTTCATTCAAGCTGTTAAGGGTAATAATTTATTTAAGTGAAGTCTTCTGCTTTTATTAGAATTAGGAAAGTTCAGCTGTTCTAATCCTCTTGGGTAGAGCTGGGTTACTGTTACAGATAAGATGGCTTCAAGGTGGCTACTACTGAGGCCATAGATCATTCCAACAGGAAATGCTTTTGCTGATTGTTTCATTTCTTCTTTTCGGTTAGGTTTTTATTTTTTCTTTCCAAGAATAACTTCTTTCTTACAAAGTAAACAGGTCCACTTAAAAAAAAAATCCTAATTTAATCGTATGTTTTCAGAGAAGTTATAGCTAACCTGTGGCTTGATAGAGGTAGAGCCAGTAAATTGGGAGAGCCAGTATTTGAAGATTGAGTTATCAAGACAATACCTGTGTGGCCAGAAGGCCACAGTACCACAGCAGTTCTCTTGGAATTTCCCTAAAGCTCTGTGGAAAGTAATTTAAATATTCAAATATTTTACAATTCGGTTCTCTTCCCTAGAGACAAACCCGCTGTTAGTGACTAAGACCGCAGTAAAGGTAAAACACCAAACCCATCAATAAGAGGACCTAACCGAACTATAGGTCACGGAGGATAGAGGAAAGTCTTGTTAATAAATAAACCTTCTAACTTCCCCTCTGCCAGGAAGTTATGTATAACTCCAAGGAGAGGTTCTAGTGGTCTTATTCTTATTCTGGAAAATTCTTATTCAAGCGTGAGTGACTTGACGATCCTTCCAAATCTTTTCTTCCAGTCCCTTTCGTTCTTTGAGTATCTCAAAACTGTGCTCTCTTCTAATTGTAAAGTAATCCTCAGTAGGGTGTTAGTTGATGGCTTTAGGGTGTTACTACCACCAGGGGTATTTGCATTTTAATGGAAGGCTTTAAAAGATCTTAAGGCTTCAAGACTGAAAGCAGTAAATCTCTATTGGCGGAATTGGAGGCAGTGTGATAGATTGGGCAGGAGATATCTGGGGTGAAAGAAGCCCACTGGGTCTATTCTAATCACAGCGTGAACTAAAGTGTTCCTACTTAGTAGCCTGACTTCCACTTCCAGAGTGAGGGCAGTGAGGACAGCTCCTGTGGCCTAAATAATAAAGTACTCTTAAACAGTTGCATTTTCTTTAAAAGCAAAACAAATTAAAGGGCTAAAACTTTCAAATGTTAGTTTCCTTTTCCTTTCCCACTTTCTCCATGGCATCTTGCTTGCGATCTCTCAGTATCTCTGTGTTCTTTCTCTGGACCCCTGATGTAATTTTTAAAAAAAAAAATTTATTTTATTTTATTTTATTATGTTATGTTAATCGCCATACATTACATCATTAGTTTTTGATGTAGTGGTCCATGATATGCAGAATATAAGCACACAATTGGAATTTTCCTGGGGGGAAGGCAAATGAACTCTTGTAGATTCATGGAGCAAGCTACTTTCACCCCAAAATTCTTTTCTAACATGCAGTGCTCCATTCAGTATGTGCCCTCTTTAATACCCATCACCAGGCTAACCCATCCTCCTACCCTCCTCCCCTCCAGAAACCTCAGTTTGTTTCTAAGAGTCCATAGTCTCTCATGGTTCATCTCCCCCTCTGATTCCTCCCCTTCATTTTTCCCTTCCTGCTATCATTTTCTTTTTTTTTTTTTATGGATACAACTTTAATGCTTCTGCAATTATATTTTAGAACAGAACAGGATGGTTTCATGGTTTCATGGCTTTTTTTAAAATTTTTTTATTGTTATGTTAATCACCATATATTACATAATTTGTTTTGGTGTACTGTTCCATGATTCATTGTTTGTTCATAACACCTAGTGCTCCATGCAGAATGTGCCCTCCTCAATACCCATCACCAGGCTAACCCATCCCCCCACCCTCCTCCCCTCCAGAAACCTCAGTTTGTTTTTCAGAGTCCATCATCTCTCCTGGTTCGTCTCCCCCTCTGACTTACTCCCCTTCATTCTTCCTCTCCTGCTATCTTCTTCTTTTTCTTTTTTCTTAAAATATGTTGCGTTATTTGTTTCAGAAGTACAGATCTGTGATTCAACAGTCTTACACAATTCACAGCGCTCACAATAGCACATACCCTCCCCAATGTCCATCACCCAGCCACCCCATCCCTCCCACCCCCCACCACTCCAGCAACCCTCAGTTTGTTTCCAGAGATTAAGAATTCCTCCTATCAGTGAGATCATATGATACATGTCTTTCTCTGATTGACTTATTTCGCTCAGCATAATACCCTCCAGTTCCATCCATGTTGTTGCAAATGGCAAGATTTCATTCCTTTTGATGGCTGCATAATATTCCATTGTATATATATATATATATATATATATATATATATATACACCCCATCTTCTTTATCCATTCATCTGTCGATGGACATCTTGGTTCTTTCCATAGTTTGGCTATTGTGGGCATTCCTGCTATAAACATCGGGGTGCACATACCCCTTCGGATCCCTACCTCTGGTGTAATTTAGGATTATCCTGACACTCAAAATTCCAAGCTTTTGTCATGCCTTAATTTTCATTTCCTGGAAACTTCGAGACCACTGGAATGGATGAGGTAGGATACTTGAATTTTGGGGAAAGGTCTTCCTAAGTTGGATTAAAACTTATTTAAATACATAAAGTGAAAAAAAGAAAAAAAGAAAGAAAATAAATATATATAGTAATCCGGGCACTGAGTTAAGTTTTTAGGACACAAAGATATTTTACACACTTTCTGCCATGTATGCTGGAGAGTAAAACAAATGCACAGATTACTACGATCAGTGCAGAGAGAGCTATAATAGGATTGTTCACCATGGGTTATCATGGTGCATAGAAAGCATACTAACTAGAAGTGGTTAGTAAGAAGGATAGTTAAAGTTTAGCCAGGTGAAATGGGGATGAGGTTGAGTTGGTGTAGAAAAGGCCTTGGTGGCAAAGGAGGCAGCATCTATAAAGGTGGTGTAATGGGAGACCAAAGCAACTGTGACACACTTCATTTAGGGGGGCCATGAATATAAGAATAAAATGGTGAGATTGGAAAAGTAGGCAGGGGCCAAGCATTGGAACTCTTTGGTGCCATGGTAAGGAGTGTGAATCTTATGGAGAACTACTGATATTTTTAAGCAAATGGAAAACATGAATCAAATTTGCATTTTAGAAAAATCCTCTGAGATCAGTATGGAGTGTTGTCTTGACTCTGGACTCTAGGCTTTATAGTGGAACGAAGTTGGAGGTGGATCTTAGAGGAGTTCAGAAGGCTGTAATAGTAGGTCAAATAAAATGAAGGAGTGACCTGGAAGATTGAAGTAGAGATAGAGAAAGGAGAATGGATCAGAGAGACATCTTCATTGGGACGATATTTGAGTGTACAAGGCGGGGGTACGGGGGGTGGGGGAGAAACAGCTGAGTCCTGGATTTTAGGCTTAGTTGGTTAGGTGCCATTTTGCTGAACCAGGGAAAGAGAGATAGGTTTTAATGGGGAAGATGCTGAGTTCAGATTTGGACAAGGTGAGTTTTAGATTATTAAAGAACATCTAAACAGAGATTTCCAGTAGACAGGCATTAATCTGTCTGAATCCCAGGAGGAAGACCTAGGCTGTAGATATACATTTAGCCATTATTCCTTAGTATCTCAGGGGTGTCAATAGCAGGATTACTCAGGAAGAATGGAGACTATCAGAGGGCTGTTGATTAACTCTAGGCACATAACAAGAGTTAAAGAAACAGCTGAAGATGAAGAATAATAATGACAAATAAGAATAAATAGCCAGACAGATACTATAATATGAGGGAGAATGTCCTTATGGAATAGCAAAACAAACTCACAGTCTCCTTGCTTTTGGTTCAAAGCCCTTCAGGATCTGGCCCCAGGCAGTAAATCTAGCATTATCCCTCTTCGCTCCTCATCTTTCTTGACCTATTTTGGCTCAATGGAGATAATCTTGCACATTCATACATTGTCATGTTTCCATTCATCTCTCATATTCTCACTGGAGTGCACTTTTCTTCCATTATTTTCCTCTCTATGCCTACCTAACTCATCCTGCAGAATACTCTTCTAATGCTTCTACTGCCATGAAATCTCATCTCCCTTCCCTCAACATGGAAATATCATCATCTAGCCTAATCTCCAATTAGTGTTCAGATTGCAACTTTCTTATGACACTTAGCACATTCTGGTATGCTCCATAGTTATTTATGCACCAGATTGTCCCTCTTAGGCAAGAACATAAACTCCTGAAGACTAAATAACCCATTCTCCCAAATTAATCTCCACAGTGTACTGCTTTGAAAACAGCAAGTGCTTAATAATTGTTAAATGATCACATATATTACTTACACTAAATAATAAAGGCAAGATCTTTGAATCTTCTGATGAGGCAAAGGATCTCATTTGGGCCTTACATGGAAATGTGAACTTATGAAGGCTCTTTCTGGTGATTCTGAGATGTCTAGGCACATACTGCCCAGATGATGGAAAAACATTTCACAAAAGCACATTCATGGTAGAGGGGCAGAAAGGAGAAACATAATGCTAAGTGTGTTTGTTTCAAGAATTGCTAAAATTATATTCTTCATGTTATATGCAAAAATTGTAAACACTTAACCTCCTTTTCACCTTGTGCTTTTAAAATTTTAAAAGTTAATCTCATGCAATAGGCATGTAAAGGACAAGTACTGCTAAAACACAAACACAATGTATTTTTATTTATCCTAAAGGCAGATATAAGATGCTATACTGGCAGTTTCTCAACGACGTCCTGCAAATAATCCTAAACCCTTCCAGTTTATTTTAGTGGATTAAAGTAAAGCAACCTAGTGGGGCTGTTCATTTAAATAGAATAGGGTTAAATGATAACTTGACTTATCTTTTAAATGACAAAAAATAAAGAAATTGCAAGACCTTTTCACACATTAGATATGTATTGTCATTTATCATCTAGATATCAGGCTAGCAGTGCGAAGTAATAAAACATATCATCGAAAAATGTGCTATAGGTCTGAATCACTCTTTCATTCCACCTCCCAGCTAACTGTAGTATTAAATCAAACAAGCAGAACATTTCCTTAGGCAGCCATTGCCTTTTAATTTCCTGAAGAACCTTAAAATATCATTCATTACAAGTACTACACATATTTGGTTTTTAAAAGTCTCATAAATCAATAGCAGGCTGACTGTAATAATTATTACAAGTTAGTGCATAATTTTCGTGCTGAAGGCTGCATGCAGAACTTTAGCATATGCAAACGAGGCAATTCAAACTGTGTATAGATATTAATATGAAGAAGCAGGTAACGAGGTGCAGGCTATGAATTATGCATCAAGAGTGGCTGATCTTCAATGAGGAAAATGAATTCAGCATGTAATCTAATTAGTGATGGAAGTCTATTACATCTAACTGCAAAAGCAACCGTCCTTGAAACAAATTTATTTACAGTCCATGTTACCACTTGAAACAACTTTGAAATGATGTGTAAGACAACAGCTTAATTGTAAAAATTTTTTGTTTGTTTGTTTCAGTTCTAGACCTGGAAGGCCTCCTAAGAGGACTCAAAGTGTCACCTCCCCAGAGAACTCTCATATCATGCCACATTCTGTCCCTGGCCTCATGTCTCCTGGGATAATCCCACCAACAGGTAAGAATACTACCCATTTATACCAAAAACATTAAAAGTCAGCCAATGTCATAGTTCTTATATATGTATATGTATGTTTACATAGATATTTATACCCATCAATTGTGTTTTGTGCACACTAACATTATGTTACCAATGAGAATTTCTTGCAAAACTGCATTGGGGTTATCATCATTTCTTTATTTAAAATAAAATGAAAGAAGCTAAATCGAGCACAGTGCTAGGAGTGATTCTAATTAATCCTTTCACTAATTTCAAACAAATTATTATCCCTATTTTCCTGGTAAGTAACCAAAGCTAGGAGAGAATCAAGTGACTCTCCCAAGGTCAATTAGCTTGTAACTGTTAGTGGTTATTCAAATCCAGGTCTCTGGATTCTAAATTTACGTTTTCATTCATAAGAACTCTGAAATAGACTGAAATGCATCCAAACAAGACAGTAACTATGTCAATAAAATATCTCCTATTTTTTCAAACTACAGTGTGAATACATTTCCATTAGAAACATCTGAAAGATGTTCACTTCTGGAATTTTAAAAATGTGCAAGAAAAAAGAATAGTCTTGACTGCATAAGTTCCATACCACAAACAACTTTAACAATGCACTAGATACGAAAATAACTCATTTGATTCTACCCCTTGGATGTGTTCATCGAGGCTTTTATTTACTTACGTTTGCCCACTTTCCATGTTTCATCTAAACCAATGAGCAAATTAAAATAATTATGATGATTTTATTTGTATTCATTCTTACCATCACCAGGAGATTATTGAGGAGATATACATATGAACACAATTGCCATGTAACACAAACTGATACAGGAAGGATAATCTGGCAGGATGAGGAGAGAGTCTTCCTCTTTTCTCTGAATTCCCATATCAGTGTTTTCTTTTATTTTGTAACATTTCTCTTTCTCTATGCTATGATACCACTATGGATAATCTGATTTCATATTCCAAATTTGGTAGAAAGCTCTTTGAAGGAATGATTATTTTAATTCAACTTTATTTTTGTGAGAATGCCTGAACAGTTCTTTCACCTTTGTGGACCTTTATCAAACATCTGTTGAGTTGAATTTCAAACCATTTGTTGATTTTATATATTTAATCTTTTTCCAGTAAGTCACCATGGTATATACTTAACAGCAAATTATTTAAAGTGCCACAGAGAGTTGTATTTTTATGCTAATTTTGCAGATGAAAAATTGAGACATAGAAAAATGAAATCAATAGCTGAAAATGACCCAATTACAGAACGGGTATCATCATTTCCATTTGTTTAATTAGTCGTGTTTCTCAAGTGATTGAATCCTACTGGCTGAGATTCTAATTCCATATTTGAGATTCAGAAAAGAAATAGGCAGTGCTTTGCTAAATTTAACTGTTTTTATTTAGATAAAATTTCCTGATCTGAAAATTTGGCGATTTTTTGGTGCCACATAGGTTAGATGTAACTAAAATCTTAACTGTTCATATTTTATGCTTGAAAGACTCAGGTGTGCTAGAAGAAAGAATTGTTGACTTAATTAACTTCTCAATGAACTGTGTTATGGGGATTTTAAAAAATCATTTTAATAATCATTATTCTGTATTTGAAAAATTTGCGTTGCCGTTATCTTATGGATGAAAAGTATTTTAGGTTGTATTCATATTAAGATAGGGAAGATCTGGTTCCAAATCATCAACATCATCAACATTTAATCTTTTAAGGGGAAGACAATAAATAGTTCATTATCAAAATAGTGAAGAAATAAGATGATTTCATCACAGTCTAAGTATAGCAACACCTCACATAGTTAACAGCATCATGTAACTTTAGGGTAAGTAAAGTTTATAAATGATGATCATATGCCAAAACTGAAAATCAGAATATTAAGTTATTTTCCATAGACTCCTTTCTGAAATATATAATTCCCTGGCTTGGTGAACAGAGACACTGAAGATAATTTAAACTTGACTCATTATTATGGACATTCATTTTTGAAGTAGGATCAATTTCATGTATTTCAGTTGCTGTGATGTTCTTCTCAAACATGTTTTGTTTGTTTGCTTGTTTGTTTGTTTACTTTTGTTCTTCCTAGTATGTCATGAACCCAGAAACCAGAATTTCTTTCAAGCTTGTTAAGCATTATATTGAAAAAGACCTTAAAGAGTCATGTTCTAGAAAAGGATGAGGAAATAGAGGCTCATCAAGAGGGTAAAATGAATTGAAAAGTAGGTTTTGAACAGCTCAGTGCTCTCTAGAGCCCAGTGAATGACTTTAAGACATGGGGAGCATGACCTTACTATTACCTATTTCACTTACTTTCTTTTTTATTTGTTTGTTTTAAGTTTTTATTTAAATTTTAGTTAGTTTACATATAGTGTAATATTAGTTTCAGGAGTAGAATTTGTTTGTCATCACTTAAAAATAATAGCCAGTGCTCATCACAAGTGCCCCCCTTAACACCCACCACAACTTTAGCCCACCCCCCACCCTCCTTCCCTCCAGCAACCCTCAGTTTGTTCTCTAGAGTTAAGAGTCTCTTATGGTTTGCCTCCCCTCTCTTTTTTTTCCTTTCTCCTATGTTCATCTGTTTTGTTTTTTAAATTCCATGTATATTTCACTTACTTTCAACTTTCAGAGATTACCCAAAGATTTATACCTGCCAGGAATTTGTTGCACATGAATTCTGTTATCTTAATATAGTTGATGTGATTGCTTTTTCTGCACAAAATTTTTCTAGATGGAGAAGTTTAGATTTTAGTTGAACACAGACTAATATTTCCATCCTTTGGATTATTTACTCACTTTAAACGTTAACTGGAAATCCAATGGCCTTAAAGAAATCTTATAGTTCTCAAAAGTGTGTACACTTTTCTCCCAAGGAGAACTTAGTGTATTCAGGGAATATGATTTACTATGAATATATAGAATTTTATGTCCCAGGACTTTATTTATATTTGCTACTTTCTTTTCTATATTCGTGACTTCTTAAAAAAAAAAAAAACACACAGTTTTTTCTTTCTAAGATGGGGAATGTGAAGTGTGTTATTTTTTTAAACTTAATGAAGAAGTTACATATCAGTATTGTTGATATTAAGCAAAGTAGTTTGATGGTTTCTACTATGTTTTTAACCTGTGGGTTTGGAATTTTTAAAAATGTATTTCTAAGAGTCTATAGTTATATCAGTATCTTTAAAAGGCCTGGAAATCATGTTTCCAAAACTAGTAAAACAAACAAACAAGCATTTAATCCTCAAGAAAACAAAGAAAGAAAACAAACAACCCCTGTCCTTTCTAAGATTTAAATTGTAACCTACCTGTGAACATTGACCTGTACTTTTGGACTCACAGTGTTACCATTTGAAAAGTATAAACAATGCAAATCTACCTTTGACGTTGCCAAAATTGGTCCTGTGAAAAAGAAAATTTATTAATTTTGACAAATTTATAAAAATCTATCAATTTGTTCTTAATCATTCCCTCATGTTTTCTTTTCAAGAATTGAACATTGGAATTAAATGATAATCTTTCCTGGAGGCATCTGTTTTCTCAGGAAAAAAAGAAGACTATCTTTATGTTTGTTTTTTTTTTTTTAAGTATTTTCCCAGCCCTAATATTATGTACTTAGGTATCTATAATTAAAAGAAAAACTTTGAGATTGCTTATCAAGTTTTTATTTGTTATTTTGGTCGCTTGAGTGGGCTTGTGTGTAACCTTAGAAGGGGGCGTGGACAGATGGTGATAATTTCCAAAATTTATGGTTGTCACAGGATGCCATGGCAACCAGAAGTGGAAGTTAATGAAAGAAAGAAGGCTCTTTGTAGAGTCTTACAACGCAATGCCTCCTGTAGTGCTCTCTACATTTATTTGGACTGAGTACATGTCATAAATCATTTTTGATAACAAATACCAGTTTGGAATAAATTTATCCTAGCAACAGAGTTCCAATAACATTCATACTTTTTATAGAATTGTGTGCATTTTACAATTAAGGAAAGAGTTATGTAGGAATTCTAAATATTCCTTTCTTGTGCCAGGAGTGCAATTTGGCTAGTGTATTTGGCCAACTTCCTGATTTTTATCTTTAGGGCAGAATGCAAACTAGTTTTGAAATATAATTTTATATAAATATTAAGAAGTAACTCGGTGAGTCCCAAATATTTGCATTTGACTTAGAAAAAAACAATTTAAATATACGCAAACTGAATGAATGATTTATAGATTTGCTTCTTGAATGTATCTTTCTCACTGTGACCTTGTAGGCACATTACCAATATGCATTCAGGATAAAGAAAGCATTTGTAAATATACATGCATTATGCTTAAAAAGTAAGAACTTCTAAGTGCAATTTTATCATTTTGGAAAAAATACTAGACCAGGACAATGTTAATCCAGAGTTAATCCCATTGAAACATTCTTTTCTTAAAAAACAAAAAGATGATAGGAAAGTATTCTCATATGTATTTATAATTCAAAGGAGTATATCCAAAGTTTATATATTTTTATTTTTCTGGGTAAATGCTACTAACTAACCGGCAACAACATTTGAACTACCTCTTTTTGCAATGTCAGCATTTGTAACATCTTAAATGCATTACACATTTCCACTTCTGGGGAGAAAACTCATAGTGTGGAAATGTGCCTTGTATTTTTAGAAGTTTATTAAAACAAATGCATTGTATTCCCTGGGGAGACTCACAAGTAAGGAAAACTGAAAAATGCACAAGTAAAACAGCCATGAGTGGATTGATTGTCTTCACTAATAAATTAAACATAACAATCTACTGAATGCTTTACTCAAAGAGTAAATATGATAGAAACGATTTAAACCATTAATGTTATGTAGTATGTGTATGCATGCATTTTCATACATTTATATGGGGTAAACGTTTGTGAACTTTAATCACTAGACATTTTGAGGCTAGTGCATTTAACTTATCAGTGTTTAATGCATGTTCCCTTTATGTTTTTCTTGAAGGGAAAAAGAAAATATCTTTTTTTTTTTTTTTGAAAGGCCAGCTTAAACACTAGACTTCATCATATAACTTAATTAATTTTAAAACTTTAGGTGGATACTGTGTTAGTTACTTGGGGCTGTTACTTGGGGCTGCTGTAACACATTATTCCATCCTACTTAAGTAAATGAAAATTTGTTCTCTCATAATTCTGTAGAAGTCCAACATTGGTATCATTCTGCCAGATCAAGAATCAGCAGGGCCATACTGCCTCTGGAGACTCTTGGGGATCCTTTGTTCCTTGACTCTGAGCTTCTAGTAACTGTCAGCATTTCTTCTTGGTTGGTAGTTCCCTCACTCGAATTTCTGCCTTTTCCTGTGTGTGTGTGTGTGTGTGTGTGTGTGTGCAGGCACAGGTGTATACAATTCCGCCTTTCTTGTAAGGACATTTGTGAACATATTTAGACCTCATTAGATAATCCGGGCAAATATTCTCATCTCAAGATCCTTAACATAATCACGTCTGCAAAATATCTTTTTCCATAGAAAGTGGCATTCATAGGTTCCCTATATTAGAATATGGGCATAAATTGGGGGTCCTATTAGCTTACCACTTCTGGCAAGTCACTGGGTGAGGTACTCTGAAGGGCCGAAGCGTGGTGTTGTAGACATGCATTTGGGAGATTTTTGTGATTTTTGTTCACTGTGGTATCCCAGTATGTAGACTACTGCTTGCCACAGAGTAGATATTGAAAATAAAATATTTGTTCAGTGAATATGGCTAACATATGTTTAGTAAAGGATTTCTGAGATGAATTATTATGCTTACAAGTTGCAAATTTAAACAGTGGTGTTACATAATGTACTTTAAAAATCCTGTTAAGCATGGTTAGACTCCAGATTAAAGACTCAGAGGGTAGAGCCTAAAGGAGGTGTACTAAATAAATGGAGAGCTTTAATTTGTTTGTTTATAGGTTATGATGGCTACATTTAAGTATTATCATCAACACTTGATGAAATTTATATCTCCAAATTGATACTCTAGAGAAGCAATATTTATGGAAATAAAATGGCAACATAGAACTCATTAGTCTTTAAAATTCCTGCATATTATATACTATATCATACTGTTCTTAAGGATTGGAATCCTCATTGTGCCCACAGTATCTTGATATAGAATTAATTTAATACATATATGAATAAAATATAGCTCACAATTTAACTAAGTGTACATACAGCTTTGGTATGAAGAACTATATAATAAATATATTTACTTTATCAAATTTGTAATATGTATTAGAATCAAGCATTTCAGTCCAATCACAATATGCCCCGGGTCTATTACTTGCATAATAGAAATTCATAAATGTCTTTTTTTCTAAGCTTTTAGAGCAAAGATCTGTTATTTTTAGATTTAATTAAGTAACCACGTATTACTAGACTTCTGGACAGGCCTCCCATCTACTTAATTTAGAAGAAAATTACAGCCCTTTCTTCCGTAATTTGTTTCTCTCTTCCAAGTTTCTATTGAGTTCTGTGTTCTTACATACCTACACTGGGCCATAGTATGTGTTTTAATCTACTTACACTTCTCTCAGTAGATTTGAAGTAATGAAGTTGCTAGTATCCATAATTGACTAATTGCAAGGCATTATTTGCTTCTTTTTTAGTAATATGATGCCTCCCTTGACAGAAGAGAAGTTTACTTACATTAAGAAAAGCAAATCAGATTTGAGTCAACTTTTGATTATGGTAGTGGATGGTGTGTGGATTAGTTGGGGCTTTGTGGACTATCCATTTATTGTAAGATTCTCAGACAGTGTTCTAATCCCTTGGTTATGCAGTATGATACATGTCTTTTATTGCTCACTGCAATTTCTTGCCCAGTAAGAGATGCTGTTACTATCTTGGTTCCCTCCCTAATCAAGAGAGCTAAGAAATAAAAATATTGTTCATTCAGGAAAAACAACCAATTCTGCTATAGATACACCTTGAATATTCCTAAAGGTGCTGTAGAACGAAGTCATGTAAAACAAGATAAACAATTATTTGTGCAGTCTTCTTCTCTGTCTTTGATAGACTTTCCTTTCTGAGGCTAACTTCAAACTTCAACTCCTTCCCTTAATGATGTGCTCCTGATTTGTTATTAAGAATTTAACCATATCATGTTGGACTTTTAAAATATTTTCTGCATGCATTTTGGGGATAATTTTTACAACTTCACACTCTTCTGTATAAAGAAGTAGATTTGCTTATTGAAAGTATTGACAGGATCAAACATTTCAAGAGAACTTGACAAATGTCAAAAAGACAGCAGTATTAATAAAGTCTTCCATTCAGTCTCCTAAAACATTCATTGCCCTGGTCATGAATGAACTTAAGATCTGATCTGAAAACATTCTGCTTTATAAACACCTAAGGATTTTATCCGGCTATGTAATCAGATAAACCAACATTGTGATAAAACTCCTGAAAGCACTAATATAAACCTAAGCTTAACTGAATAGGAATATAAAGTCCAGATAGACAGACCATTTTACTCAACATTTCAGATGACATCTGGGATATTATGTTCAGTCATGACACCACAATTTTTAATAGGATCTTGACAAACTGGTGAGGCGTTATGAGACTAGTCTAGATGCTAGGCATTTGGAAATGTTGGTGATGTTTAGTCTCTGAAAGTGGATGATAGACTCGCATGGTGCTCTTCTAAAGACAGAAATCTAACTAATAGACAATAATTACAGAGAGGTCTGCATTGGCTTCCCTAAAAAAGAGCCTCGCTACATGGAGAACTATCTAAGAGTAGAACCTATTACTCATAAAGCCTTAACTTTCCCTACTGACAGAAGAGTTCAAGCAGAAAAAGGGATGAAAAGTTGTTAGCCATAGTTTTTATATTTAATTAATTTTTATAGGATAGTTTTCATGGTACAAAAGAGTAATAGTTTGAAAAAGAAATTATCTCCCTCCCTGACTTCAGCCATCCATTTCCTAACTTAGTAATCACTGTTAGGGAAATTTGAAGGTAATTTTGCACTGGAGGGAGGTAGATCGAATAAGATTATCATTCCCTTCTAATTATAAAACTTGATGATTCTATTTAATTTTACTTTGAATTATTCTTCCAAACTTGACATGGATCCTTTCTAGTTAAAAGATATCCATCTTTCTGGATGGATCATTTCTGGATCCATCTATTCTTATATATTTTTATTGTTTTAAAAATTGTTTTAAAAAACTACTTTTGAGATGGATGCTTCATATTTACAGGTTATCAAACTTTTTGTTACATGTTCGTTCATGGATGGAATAGTTAACTCATGGGTAGAACAATGACTAGAGTAAGCTAGCAAATACTTTTTTTCAGTTGAAAGAAATTTTTAAATGCTTTTTCCTCCTTTGTTCTCTTTGCCCCTCTTTCACAAGTACTCCATGAAGGGGTACATAGCTGCAAAATTAATAGGAGGAAATGGCAATCCTATGGCCATGGTAGGATTTGGAACCAGGGGTAGAAAAAATAGTATTATTTTAACGTAAAGATCATTACAAATGGTAGTAGAAAGACATGAACTCTTAAAGGGATTTAAATGAAAGACTTTGGCCTTTACCACAAATTACTTTGATTTGACTTTCCAATTAAAAAAAATAAAGTCCCCAGGGACGCCTGGGTGGCTCAGTCGTTAAGGTTCTGCCTTCGGCTCAGGTCATGATTCCAGGGTCCTGGGATCAGGCCCCGCGTGGGGCTCCCTGCTCGGCGGGAAGCCTGCTTCTCCCTCTCCCACTCCCCCTGCTTGTGTTCCCTTTCTCGCTGTGTCTCTCTCTGTCAAGTACATAAATAAAATTTTAAAAAAATAAAAAATAAAAAAAATAAAAAAGTCCCCAAGAGAGGAGTCAGTTCTTAAAAATCATAGGACTTTTCCAACCAGCCTACTCTTTAAATATGTAATAATTAAGTCAAATGTTTTGATCCTTCATTGATATACAAGAATGTTTTTATTACATCAAAATTATTTTTCTCATTGAATTGCCATGAATGTCAAATGATAAAATTTGTAGTACCATTCTGAAAATGAAGTTGAAGTATTATTGCAATTGAACTGGCTGATCCAGGTGTTATTATTACTGCTGACTTTCTTTCCTTCCTTCCTTCCTTCCTTTTCCTCTCTCTCTCTTTCTTCTTTCTTTCTTTCTTTCTTTCTTTCTTTCTTTCTTTCTTTCTTTCTTTCTTTCTTTCTTTCTCTTTCTTTCTTTCTTTCTTTCTTTCTTTCTTTCTTTCTTTCTTTCTTTCTTTCTTTTTCTTTCTTTCTTTCTTTCTTTCTTTCTTTTCTTTCTTTTCTTTCTTTTCTTTCTTTTCTTTTTCTTTCTTTCTTTCCTTTCTTTCGAGAGAGTGTCCACACAAGTAGCAGTAGGTGGGGGGGAGAGCAGAGGGAGAGGGAGAGAGAGGATCTTAAGCAGGCTCCACACCCAGCACAGAGGCCAACACGGGCCTTGATCTCATGACGCTGAGATCATGACCTGAGCTGAAATCAAGAGTTGGTCGCTTAACTGACTGAGCCACCCAAGTGCCCCTTATTTTCTATGCTCACATCAACACCACTGGATTTAAGAAAAAAATGATAACTTTAAAAAATATAGAGCTTAGGTTTAGAAAGTCTCAGTTTGGCAAATTATTCAAATTCATACAAATGTACTCTATAGAGTACACTAAAATTTGTTATTACATGTTTACTTTTCAGGACTCAATGACAATGAGTTCTTTTTATAAATTTTTATCTGTGAGCAGAATAAGCTTTATGGATATGAAATGTCATTGGTACTGTTATATGTTTAAACTGTGATATTTTGCTTTCAGAAATATGCATACTACAAATGGTAGTAGACCTTAAAAATGGAGATTGCTCTGAATTGATTACAGCTGTATGCTGTGCTATTTAATTGTTGGAAATGAATTGACATATACTGTAAACAATGAAGCTGGTTTTCAAAATGATAAAACTGTAACCTAATTCAATAAATTGAATCAGATTACACAAACACTTTTGCACTTCATTAAGGAAGTAGTCAGTATAATTAATGTGAGAGCTTTTTATCATGTTCACTTGTTGATATATGGCTAAGGATGTATACACAGTAGACTAAACTCTTTCAAGATCTTTGTGCCGTTTTACATTTTAACTAAAGCTGCCAGAAGCCTGATTTGTAGAGAAGGCCACCATGGATTTAATTCTTTTATCTTTGTTGGTATTGGAATATAATGGGTAGGTTTTGATTCTTTTTAAAGGACAGGTATTTTCCAAACAACATGGTATTGTGATGTTGCTCCTCCTAACCTAGAACCGAAAAATCTGGCTTTCATTCTCTTCAGCACTTGCTAGCAGTGTGAGCTTGACCAACACTATCTGTCCTCAACTGTTCAATTATCACAAGGTAGGTACTGCTACCTCAGACGTCATTTTAGAAGAGAAAAATGCTAAGAGACTTGTTCAAAGCTTCAGTATTATGTGATAGAGTTAGTTTGCAGTTCAAGTTTTCTGACTGCAGTTTACTGGTTATTTTCCTACATCAAGCTGCCTTTTGAAATACTTTATCATCCACAAACCAAACATCATAAGATCTGCCATATCTCCTACTTGACAGGACTTTGTGAAGAAGCTAATGTAGCACAAAATGCTCTGCAAAGTCTTAAAGAGCAAGATGTCATCTGATATTTAGTTCTATTATGATGATTTTCAAAACAGGACTTATGCCTTGTTCCAAACAGAATACCAGTTATATATCTCTCTGAGCATAGCAGTTCTGGGAATAATGGGCCCTTTCCCGTATTTATGGCATCAGATTATAATCATTTCCTCTGTTTTTAAAAAAATTGTTTTTGTTTCTTCCAATTAGCTCCAATAAAAATATTTTTCACCCAATAAAATCCTCTTATGTCAATGATTACTTTTTGATCATCATGATATATATATAATTTTATGATTCATAATTTCCTATGTCAGCCCTTTGATGGAAGACCATTTTATCAAACATATTCCCATTAATTTTCATTTAAGAAGTGCAATGATGAAAGACTATTTTTCTAAATAGGTATTTTCTAATGATTTGAGTCTGCTTCCTGGGAGGTAAGGATATGACTTAAAGAAATAGTGTTGAGTTTTTAAGGATTAAAAGGGGTGTCAAACTCTTTGTCTATTCCACAGTGCTATGAAATTATAAGTTGCTATTTTGGGTTAAACTTAAAAATGTGATGCTATATCACCAATATTCTCTTTAAACATGTATACTGTTCAATATTAAAATCAAGTGTTTGGGGCACCTGGGTGGCTCAGTTGTTAGGCATCTGTCTTCGGCTTGGGTCATGGTCCCGGGGTCCTGGGATCGAGCCCCGCATCGGGCTCCCTGCTCGGCAGGAAGCCTGCTTCTCCCTCTCCCACTCCCCCTGCTTGTGTTCCCTCTCTCACTGTGCCTCTCTCTCTCAAATAAATAACTTAAAAAAAATCAAGTGTTTAATCCTTTAGTAATGCATGATTTCCTAGAAGTCAATTTTTGGGGTATTCTTTTGTCTATTAAAACATCTAGTTGGAAACTGTTTTCTACATGTGAAAACATAGCATTGTGAAGGTTTTCAAAATCTCCTCTTCTATTTGAATATCTTCATTCAACTTTGAAAGCAGGAAATGCCCTTTGTATTATCTATTACCTTATAGCACTTAACGAAATCCTTCTACGGAATTATATTCGGGGGCAGACTTTCAGAAGAATAGCATGGAACCATATTGAGTCAGGTGAATATAACTGCAAAAATCTCTAATTTCAAGAAAATTAATTTCTTAATATTACAATATAATAATATTTTGAAGTTATTTGAGCATGAGATTCATCTCATCAAATATAACCTTTAAGTTACTTATTGAATAAATTACATTTAAGGATACCATTCCAAGAGAACCCGTTACCATATGACCTGTCCATATGAGTTGTCTTTTTGATTTATAATGGCAATTGCTTTCTCGGCATGGATTTCATGACATAATAATATTCTATGAATTTTTGAAATTACAGTGAGCTTCACATCAATCATCTATAATAAAAGACTGTATGTATCAATGAGAGAGGACTATTGGAAGGTAAACATCTTAGAAATATGAACTTCCCCGAAATGCCAATATTGTTATTTTAATGAAACAGGCAGGCTGCTGCTTTTGAAATTCTCTAAATTGATCATAAAAGTGGTCAGCATCATCCCTCCCATTAGTGCACTATCTCATATTCTCAACAGTAATATTCACTTTCCCTTGAATGTGTCAACTGTCCATCCAGCTAATTTTGCCTAGACTGCTGTTGTTCTTGGCCTGAATTCAAGGAAATCTATTGCTTCTGGGGTTCCTGGGCATTAATGTCTTGAATTTCAGGATTATAATTAAACACATGTGACATGGACTACCATTATCTGTCCGTGTTTCTTTTATCTGTAAGAATCAGAGATATTGAAAGTGAGATCTTAGCAATGTGAAAAATTGAGTATGCTGCTGTGCTGTTTCTTTAGTGTGTCTTTACAAAATATTACTGAATATTTTGAGTTATAGTCTTCTACAAGTAAATATTTATTCCCATTCTATTTGAAAAAAAAATCTGTACCTAGAATTTGCTATCAGCAGCTACTTCCTTTTTTACTTAATCTCACTTAGTTTTGTTCCTAAAGCACCACATTGATAAAAGCATGTGTAATTCTTCCCTAATTTGACATATTTTTATGTTATCTTTTCATTACTGATCATTACATTTTCAACTGATACCTTATTTCTTCTATAAGTTAGCATGGGTTTCTTAAAGTGAAATGTGCATTTGTTAAGTAACACATTTGGAAATCTTATGAATACATTCAAAGAGAGCTTTACTTTTTAGAACACATTTTTAAAAGTTTATTCTAATTCATCTTAATCATGTGGCTTAGAAGAGCCATGGCCATATTGCAGATGTAAAACACACACAAAAAGAATATTTTTGCATGTGAAAAAATATTTGAAATTTGCTTCAAAATAGTTGTTTGAATTTATCTACATGGTACTTCATGTTACATGTTTCTCTTATAGGTATAATTGCAGTTAAAATGTAGATTTACTATAAGACTTTGTGCATATTATCCAACGGAAAGAAACAAATCTAACTTTCCAAATGCCTATACATTTTACGGACAAATTTCAACTATTTTTATACATGGAATCAGTATATATGCCTATAATTTTCACTAATGTAATCTTCAGGTGCTAGCTCAGTATATGGTCAAAACATTAATAAATTAAAAATAATTTAATAAATCAATATAGCTAATTGGTTAAAATAAGGAGGAGTACAAACACTTACTGAGTAACAACTACATGGTAGGAACTTAGCTAATTCCTAAATATGTAATATATTTCTCCTGTCAAATTATGAAGGAAGTATTCTTTATCCCATTTTCCATATAAATAAACTAAGGCACACATGATTTAAATAACTTGCTCAAATTGAAGAGAAGAGCTCACTCGGGGATTGAACTCAGCAATGGATAATTATAAACTCTATTTTCACTGTTCTGTCCATACTATTTCCAGGGAATGCAATAATTTCTTTAGATACCACCTATATTTTGAGCACAGTCGAAACAAGATGAATTGAAATAAAGTTACTTTTTTTTTAAGGATAGACACAAATCTTTACAGAACACTTCAAATTTTCATGAACATGCTTTTTTTTATTATGTTATGTTAATCACCATACATCATTAGTTTTTGGTGTAGTGTTCCATGATTCATTGTTTGCGTATAACACCAAGGATGTTCTGGTACATATTTAGTAGGTAGGTGAACAAGGACTCAGTATTAACAAACAAAAAGGAAATACATGTCATATGACATAGTGGACTTACACTTTCCAAAATGTTACAATAATAACTTAAGAAGTAAATTATTGAAATATAGCTTCAACATTTTGGCCAATTATATCAAACAGTGCTGCATTCAATACATGCCCTCTTTAATTCCCATCACCAGGCTAACCCATCCCCCCACCCCCCTCCCGTCTAGAACCCTCAGTTTGTTTCTCAGAGTCCATAGTCTCTCATGGTTCATGCTTAATTTGAAAACATTTTCACAACACAGCACAGCACCAAAATTTTTCATGTCCAACATATTGGACATAAATCAAATTCTTGTAGGCATTCTACTTACTAGTCTATGTTATAATATTGCCGTTGATGAAATTTCTCTGCTAATACTGGGTGGAAGCTTAAGTACTATTTAAAAAATAGTTATGGGGCACTTGGGTGGCTCAGTTGGTTAAGGCTCCAACTCTTGATTTCAGCTCAGGTCATGATCTCAGGATCATGAGATCAAGCCCTGTGTCCACGCTGAGCATGGAGCCTGCTTAAGATTCTCTTTCCTTCCCTCTCTCTCTCTCAAAAAAATATAATAAAAATAGTTATATTTTAAAGAGTTGAGATGTTCAGTGCCATGATTTGGAAGCTTAGTATAGGAGGCAGCAAAAAAGTAGAGTGAAATGTGGTGAAAATTATATTTTAAAACTCATGATCAAATTTAATTGCTTCATAAGCCACAATATTCGAATTTTAATTCAAACATAATTACAATGATAATTGGAACTTGGCTATCCCTTTATTAAGTGTTTGTGGAAAAATCTATTAATCCTTTTTTTTGACATTGAACTTTGCTAAATAATGTAATGTTAAGTGGTTAACAAGTTGTTTATGCTATTAAAGTATTTCTAAACTTTATAAATACTTAAGCACAATATAGTTTACCTGAAAGTACCAAGCATACTATTTTACTCCAAATAATTAAAAAAAAATAATCTCTTACCTTTTATTAATCATTCACTCTGGTGAGTCTTCATTTGCCTTATTCTTTATTTATAGTAAATCTCTGTGTTATTACTTATTCGTGTAATTGATAAATCACATGGTTGAAGTAATGTAACAACTGGCATCGAAGGGCAGTTTAGTGTGGACTCTGACTCCAAGAATTATAGAAGTACTTTTCACTATATTTTATCAAACATGGAACTGTTTGATATAATTGGCCAAAATGTTGAAGCTATATTTCAATAATTTACTTCTTAAGTTATTATTGTAAGATTTTGGAAAGTGTAAGTCCACTATGTCATATGACATGTATTTCCTTTTTGTTTGTTAATACTGAGTCCTTGTTCACCTACCTACTAAATATGTACCAGAATATCCTATGTCTTGCTACTTTTCAAAATGCAGTGAACTAGTTGTTTATAAATATACTGTAACCATCTCAGGATTATTTTAAAAGAAAATATGAATTCACAATTCCATCATAAGTATCACTCCAAGTTTCATATCAATCTTCAGAACCTAGTTTCTGATTCTTTCTTTTTCCTCTTTGCGTTATATCGATAATAACTGTGGGCACTTGAATTTTTACAATTTCACATTAAGATCTCAGTGAACAAAGAATAGAAATCATTTCAATTCTACATTTATTCTGTTATGCTGCTTCATCCTGTTTAAAGAGGGGGGGAGTTGTTTCTGAAATTCACAAAAAGTTTAGTCTTCATAGAAAAATGAAACTATAGAATTTTTTATTTTACATTGAACCTCAAAATCCAAATGAAAGATTTGAATATTAGGACCTTGACTTGACTCACCTCTGCTTAATTTTGACAGTTGTCTTAAAGTGAATTTAGTGTTTAATGAAATTTTCTGGACTGATAACTCAGGACCTGAAGGGAACAATTCTAGTAGTGAGAAAGTAATTTTCTGGCCTAATTACACCTTCGACCTCACTACAAAGTCTGTCAACAAAAGTGCCAGGTTTGATCATGATTTTTTTTGACGTGTATTCACCAATCTACTTCACACAGGAGACTTTTAACAATAGCATTTGGTATTTGCAACCTACCTAAGATCTGGGAATCAAACCTCAATGTACTGTTGCCAGTAAGCAATTCACTTAAATCCCTTTTAGATTTGAAAAATTATATGAGTATTAATGAACTTTACATATTGCTCTCTTTGGAAATCTGCATGGCTATATTATTAGAGATGACCATGCAAATCATGTCAAGTATTAACAAATGAATGATGAACTGGTTTAAAAAAAATGAACAACTAAAGTCTCTGGAATCTCTATTTCTTATCTATATTCACTCTAAACGCCTAGTAGAATTTGAGTATCTAATAGTTTGGAATCTATAGAACTGTGTTCTAAATTAAGGGGATGGGGTCCTTGATTAACCTAACCACTGAATATATTTATGCCATTGGCAATCCCCTTAGATTTCTGAGCCTCCATTTTCCTATATTTCAATGACGTAATAGTTTATGTTAATTGTTTAGTTTTTAACCCTTGAATCCTTTTTCCAATAACCCTTGGACTAGAGACATTTAACCTCTGCGTTAATCTGTCCATGTTTTTTGTTATGAACCCAAGTCTGATTCCCAAACCCACATTGTTAGCCTCTCAACCTAGTTTTTGCTTGCTCCTCTTCATTTTCTCCCTTTTCTTTCTTTTCTTTTTAAATATTTTATTTATTTATTTGAGTGAGAGAGAGCGAGAGTGCTCAAGCAGGGAGGGGGCAGAGGGAAAGGGACAAGCAGACTCCCTGCTGAGTGGGGTTCAATCCCGGGACCCCCATGATCAGGACCTGAGTCGAAGTCAGACGCTCAACAGAGTAACCCAGGTGCCCCTCCCTTTTTTTCTGAAGTTTTATTTAAAACAGTTTAAATGTCAAGAGTATTAATAAAACTTTGTGTTTAGCAGAGGCTAAAATCTGATTAGAGAAACAAAGTAGCAAAAGTTAACTGATTAATGTTCCTGAATTATTGTTTCTACTGTTTCTGATTTTAATTCTTCCATCTACTTTTCTCAGTTGGAGAGGTTACACACACACACAAACACACACAGATCGCTACTTTCTAAATAAGTAAGGGATATATAGTTATTAAATAAAGTATCTTAAACTCACTGCTAATCTAAAGTAAGTTTTTGTTATATTTGTTATCATAAAACATACTCATAACAATCAGAAGTCATTTGTGTAATGTATACTTTAGAAATGATCATTAATATATTCAACAGATATTTATCATGAATTTTAGGAGTTACAAAGATGAATGATATTGCCACTCAATAAACTGTAATTGAAGGCACCAGGTGCTAATTACCAAAAGAGCTATACAAAAGTACTATAGGTTTTCTAAAAAGGAAGTGAAAGCCAGAGGTTAAGGGGATGATCATTGTCATCATTGGGGAAAGTGGCTTTGATTTGACTTAAAAATTCATTTGTATAACACAAGTGTGTGAAAAATAAATTCAATAGCATTTTTTTGTGAAACAATAAAGATGGGTTTTACATTGTTCATAAAGAGTGATGTGACTGAAGATTCAAGTCAATCATTGGCTAATTAATGAGTATGTAATTTTCAGATCATTAGAGTATTAATAATTATCATCTATTGGGATTTATTATATTTTAGTTACCGAGTCCTCTTACATTTATTAGTTTATTTAATATCTATAATATGTCTTTGGGTAGTTATTATGGTTTCCATTTTACAGATGAGTAAATTTTGGCACTGATTTTTCTTGCTCTAGACCGTTAACCTGACTGCTAAGCCTGTCTACTTAATCAGTTATGCAACAGCTTTGCATGCTTTTCGGCAGCATTGTGTCCATTTAGGTTATTATATTTGATTATGATTTTTAAAAAATGTATTCACCAATCCATTCCACTCCAGATATTTCAACAATTACATTTGATATTTTTAACCGAAGTCCAGTTTTTTACATTTGCAAATAAAACCTCAATGTACTATTACCAATATGGTGATTCATTTAAGTCCATTTTAAACTTGACAAATTATGAGGGTGCTAATGAGCTCTAAATATTGCACTGTTTTGACAGCAGCCTTGCTTGCCTAGACCATTTCAACAGTATTGTATCCATTTATGGTTATTATGTCTTGAGGAGTCATGATAGAAAACAACTGGTCCAAATTGTGTAATCAGAACTAGAAGTCATTTTATTAAGATTGTTTGGAGGAAATTAGGATACTTAGAGAAGAAATGGGGCTCAGGGGAAGCATGGTCACTATCTTTGGGTATTTAACAAAGGATACAGATTAACTCTCTATTGTTCTAGAAGGTAGGACTGGACAAATGACTGTCATTCATGAAATAGAAAGACTTATGGGGGGAAAAAGTAAGTTCCAAACATTAGCTCATTGAAAAACCGTGTGTACTACCTGACTTTGATATCTTTAAATGCCTATTTAAATGCCTTGACTACTCTTTCCCAGGTGTGTTGTAGAGGGATTTTTGTTTACATTTAGGTTGATTTTATAAGTATTATTATTATTATCAGTTCTAAGATTCAATATGCTGACAAAATAAAAATAAGCTTAATTTCAAAAAGTCATTTCGCCTAAAACTTTTCATTTTATATTTTATTTTGGAAATATAGTCTAGCCAGTTGCACAAGCTTATATTCCTTTTCAGCATGATGTACAAATACTAGAGTTGCTGAATTAGTTGTTTGAAACCTGAAATACATAGATTTGATTAAATCATAGTTATACATATTAATTTGAGTAATTTTATACATGATTGTCTATTTGAGTAATATTTCATTAATCATTCTATTGTGCAGAAATAGCTGTAACATTCCAAGACACGTTTTAAGTAATGTTCATTCTTCTTTTCTGATACTTAAACTTATCTTTTGGCAGATGCAGGCAATAAAAGAATGAAAACAGTATATTTCACCTAATACATTACATTTAAAAGGTCCCAGGAAGTCAGTTTTGCTATGTGCTAAGGCATTTTCCAGTGATTAAGTTCAGGTTACTCAAGATACAACAGTGTAGCAAAAGTATGTTACACTTTATTTTTTATTTTTTTAAGATTTTTTATTTATTTATTTGAGAGAGAGAGAATGAGAGAGAGAGCACATGAGAGGGGGGAGGGTCAGAGAGAGAAGCAGACTCCCTGCCGAGCAGGGAGCCCGATGTGGGACTCGATCCCGGGACTCCAGGATCATGACCTGAGCCGAAGGCAGTCGCCTAACCAACTGAGCCACCCAGGCGCCCCAAAAGTATGTTACACTTTATAATAAACAATAAGTAAAAAGTTATGGAGAGATGTTTAAATTTATCTTTTTGTTTTTCACTCTTTAGATCCTACTCAATAGTGATCTTATGTCCTTTTTTATTATTATCCTCACTATTGTCCATAATTCTCTCCAAACCATTTTACATCCATCATTCGGTATTGGATATTTGCCCCTGAATTTCCTTTTGTCATTACAAACTTGTCAATGGCTAAAATTGAATCCATTATTATTTCTTCCATACCAAACTCGTATGATTTCTCTGTTTTTCTTAATGGTGATTTCTGGTTTTAAATAATCACACCAGCTAAAGAACTAAGAGGGTTACTATCACTGCTAAGGCCATCCAACATAACAAAAAGCAGCTGACACATAAAATAGAAAATTATTTTAAAGGTTCATTTAGAGTTCTAACGTATTTTTTAAGCATTCATGTATTCTCTATGAACTCCCAACAGCTTTTAAAGGTATCTAACAAAATGCCAATTCACAGTTGAGGAAATTGGGCCTCAGGTTTGCTGTTCGGGGTCAGAACATCTAGGAAATGGCGGAGTAAAAACTGGAAACCAGGGCGCCTGGGTGGCTCAGTTGTTAAGCGTCTGCCTTCTGTTCAGGTCATGATCCCAGGGTCCTGGGATTGAGCTCCGCATTGGGCTCCAGCTCCGCATCAGGCTCTCTGTTTTGTGGGAAGCCTGCTTCTCCCTCTCCCACTCCCCCTGCTTGTGTTCCCTCTCTCACTGTTTCTCTCTCTGTCAAATAAATAAATAAAATCTTTAAAAAAAAAAACAAACTGGAAACCATAACTCCATGCCTCTGCTTTTTCTACTGTATTCACTGAAGGGGCCAATATTTTCTCATGCCCTGATGTTTGCTTACCTTCTTCTTAGTAAAAATAGAATAGTTTGTGATTTATAACTGTAGATTAAACTATTACTAAGATACTTCTAATGGTTAAACCTCAAATGAATATACATATTTTATGTCAGATCTGAAATATTGACATGCTATATGGTCAGAACTCTTGTATATAATTATAACCCTTCTAACATTAAGCAGGTGACTGGACTAAATATAAGTCAGGCATAAAATGCCCTGCATGTAGCAACATAGTGAATCAAGCAAATTATCAAACAGCAGAGCTCATTTTGTGCTCTGGGCAGTTTCGGCTGCCAGCACTTATACATCAAAACTTCACTCAATGTACGATTGATTTTATTTTATTTTGTTTATTTTTAATTCCCTACAGCAAGCTATGTTAGTTTTGTAGAATGTTGTCTGCATCATTAGGTTCCTAAGAAATTATAGTTGTTTCAGTCATGGTTGACCAAAATATTATTCCCTTCTTATAGACCATGGATATTAGTTCTTGGATGGATACCACTGATCTGAAATTGTGTAAGGCCAGGGCCTCAAATACACAATACACACGGAGAAGGCATCGATGTTATTAGAAATATGAGCATCTGAAAAATAATGCTGTAAAATCAGACAACCAGTGTCCATTAAAGATATTTTCCAGTTCAAGGAAAGAGGTTCAGATTAAAGTATGAAAGTCCAGTCTTAAGGCAGGAATGAATTCCTGTGTAAGATGATACATGTCTTCCTTTCACAGTTGCTTTTTATGTTGCTTTAAAACATGTCAAAATAATCCCCAACAGAGGAGCCTAAAAGGAATGTCAGCTCTGTGGTTATGTAAATCGAATTGAGTGCTTTACAGCAGGTTTAAGATTTTTATAACTCAGAAGTTGTTAACAGCCAGCTGGTTTGTATCTGTTTTTTATGGTTATTCTTGTCATATGCAGCCTCCACAATTTTTAATTATATTTTATGGTATGTGTTTTCCTCCTCTTGAATCCCTTAGCCACTCTTTGCTTCACAAGAGATTTTCCACTGGGAAGGGAGCAAGCACAGCAATGGGACTCCATCATTGGAAATCCAGTTGTGTAATTACTTACCACTAACAGCTCTACGGTGTGAAATTCAAGTAACTTTCCATTGCAAATATATAACCTTTCATTAGGGCATTGAAATTGCTTTAATGTAACAATATCTGCTTATAAGTTTGTGTGCCGCCCCTCCCTAGCAAAATAAAAATATGATTATGCCCCATCTTTATATTCCAAGTTTTTAAAAAAGTGATATGTAGAGCTAACTTACTTTCTTTCTTTTTCTTTCTTTCTTCCTTCCTTCCTTCCTTTCTTTCTTTCTTTCTTTCTTTTTCTTTCTTTCTTTCTTTCTTTCTTTCTTTCTTTCTTTCTTTCTTTCTTTCTTTCTTTCTTTCTTTCTTTCTTTCTTTTCCTTTCCTTTCCTTTCCTTTCTTTCCTCTCTCACTCTTGGGTTGTCTCTCTCTCTCTCTCTCTCTCTCTCTCCTTCCTGCCTGTCTCCCTCCTCCTTTCTTTCTTTCCCCTCTCTTTCATCCTTTGGGTATTCATCATGTAAATTAATTTCTGACTCAGGTAAGTTCTAAATGCATACTTTGTTTCCTAATTTCAATTACACAGAAATATAGTAACTTCCTTTATTTTATGGTTCTAAGAAGCTCATACTCTGGTTAAAAGCATTGCTCATATCTCCAAAGACATTAATGAATTTTCCTGAAATTTTTGACATCCTAATTGAAAAATTGGGCTAATATTCAGATTTGTCTCTTAAGAAAAATAAAGTGTTTTGAATTTGAAAAAAAATATTTAAAAAATTAAAAATGTGAGCATTTATCAAGGAAATATTTGTGAACTTGTTTCACAGAGACATTTTAGACTCCCAAATCTTTGAAATGATACATACTTTTTTTGGTTTAAGTCCTTTAGAAAGTGAAAATATGCCAGCCAAATTTATTCTTCAGATTACAGAATTTCCAGTTTTCAGAATACAATGGTGTAAGTTTTAGACATTTTAATAATTCAATTAAATATATTGCTGCTAATATTTTATGCATGATAAGAATATTCAGGCCAAGTGAAGGAGATTAAAATAAATAACTATTATTTGATAGATGTTTTATAAATATGCACTGAATTTTGATTATTCAACTTCCAAATCAGTTTGATGCTGTCATAAGAAATATATGATGCATAATATGCAATGGAAACAGTATGTATTTCTACTATCACATCCTAAGAACTGACTTATATAATGTACTTATATTACTTTGGTAGAATAAATTGATATGATTGTTATTATCAAACAATGTTTTCAAACACAATACCTTTCAGTGACTTATATCACAGATATGCCATTTTTAAGATCCCAGAATTAGGATTTGGAAATATTTATTTTGAGCTATTGAACACATTCATTTTAGTGATAAAGTATTTAATAGAAGCTAGACTTTTTTCCCCTTAGGTCTGGATATCTAAATACATTTTTACTGACTTTGTCTAGAGTTATTTGTTCATAAGTGTGCTTTTGAAACTAAATTAAGCCTATGAGGTAGACATACCTGTATGTTAATTATTTTGAGATTTTGTGCATAATAACATTTTGTACTGTATAAGTGTGTGTCTGTGTGTGCCAGAAAGTCAATTGAGCATCACAGGAAATTGTGAAAAAGGATAAGGAGAAACATTTTTTGAAGGCCAGCCATATACAAGGCACTGGACTAGGAGTCATGTTATATCCTGCCTGTCATTCGCTTCTCACAAGAATCTTCTACGCTGCCTACAGTGAGCCCCATTTTAACATGAGGAATCCAAGTTTCAAGTTAGTAACTTGCTCAAGGATCCATAGCTAAAAAGTAGTTGAGGCAGCATTTGATCTTCTGTGTAGGACTTGTAAGCTCATCTTCTTTCCCATAAATATGCTGACTGTTCAGAAATGTTTGGGGATAGAAAGATGTTTTGATTTCTAAGGGAAAGCTAATTTGTCAGCATTAAAGAGAGTGACAGTTTATGTAAGGGAACTAACATTTATAATTTAAAACAATATTTGGGAAGGACAAATAAAAGAGAAAAAAAATTGGAAGAAAAATAAGATTTGTTAGAGAAGAATCAACAAAATGTGTTCAAATGATTGGTAAGATAAACCAGACAGAGATGATTTAGACTGGACCTAGACTGGCGGCTTAAAAAGGCAATTCAGTTAGCTATTTTCCCAGGGGTAAGTAAGGCGCTATCTACTGACAAATAGAAGTTTTGGCCAGATCTCTATTTAGTAGGCTGGAAAAAAAGTCATGAACCAATAATCAAATTAAGGAAAATTAAGGAGATAGTTGCCCAATATGTCACCAAGAGTGTGGGTTGAACAGAGGTATAATTAGGGCATACAGTGAGAAAGAATGCAGAATATAAAGAGGGAATGAACAAGGAGCAACATGGCTAATGAAGTCACACTCAGGACTGTACTATAGTTGTCTACCAGTGAGGTCAAAGATAATATGAAACTGACTGAATCAAATGAGAAACCGAGAGGCAAAAACAGTATGCTTCTCAATGAAGACCCGTATCCTAAATCCCAAATAGCTTAATTTTAAAAAGTTTAATGATAAACTTTGAAGGGTGTCATGGAAGTGTGAAGCTCTTTAAATTATTGGCCAATTAAAATTACTTTTAAATTATCTTCCTTATTTATGTGCTTCATAAAAATTGTGACCCTTCCAGATTTTTTCCTTTATTACCTTTTTCTTCTTCGACTGATTAATTTAGACTAGGGTGACAGTTAATAAAGTTTTCTTGGGATTGTGAATGAAATTCCAATCTCAACAAACCAAAGCAAATAAAAGAGAGAAGGAAAAGAATGAAATCGTATTCTTATTCAAGCTGCTCTTCAGAGTATGAAAGAATTTAAATGTCATTTCTAACTTTTTTTTTTTTAGATTAAGAAGGAGTTTTCACCAAATCAACCTGGTATAATTTAGTGAAGAGTTAAGCAAATTCTATCTTCCTTTTCATATTCAAGGGATCACGATCTCATTGGCAGACAAAGTTTACTCATGGAGTAGTTAACAGTAATAATATAATAAGGCAGCATAGCGTCCTGATCTGTGTGTTGTGTGGGTAGGGTGGGCAGTGAGGGCTAAGACGGTCAGAGGCTGTAATTGTCAGAGCTGTAGTCATCAGGGAAGACCGTACAGAAAGTGAAACAAGTTGTTTTCAACTGTCTCAAATGAGCAATTTGGAAAATTTCTAGTTTTGCATCTTTAAAGTAAACTAAGCTATGGTAGAGATCACATTTCACAAAAAAATCAATGTTGAAATACAGATCCAGCAAGAATCAGATGTCTGTATACATGACAATGTAAAGGAATTCCTTAACAGTAGATAAGCCTCCAACTTTTCCTGTCTTCCTTCATTTTTTACCCATCTCCCCATCAAATAGACATTTTATTATTTTATACTATGTCAGAACGACTTTTATAATTTTCTTAATTTTCCTGTCTTTACCCTTTATAGATTTGGAATCACTCTGTGATATGATGGCCAGAATATTGGCATTGCAGACTTAGAGGCTGAAGTGAACTCATCATTTGTGAAATTCAATGTTTGTGAACACTTAAGTTCCCAAGTATTTCTATGTACTTGCACATTATGGTTGTACTCGGAAGCCTGTCTTTTAGTTTATTTCATGTGCAGTGGTTAAGAGTGTGAACTTTGGAGTTGGACAAATCTAGTATAAATTCTGACTGCCCCATTTTTTAGTTGTATAATTTTAGGCTGTTCCTTGTCCCTTTTGCACTTTATTCTCCTCTTCTTGAAGAGCATGTGTGTACGCATGTTTATGCAGACACATACACATGCTAGACATCCTATAGATGGAATACAGTTGTTAACATAGTGCTTACTATAGCTTCAGGCACACAGTACTTACTAAATGGTGGCTCTTTTCATGTTTTCTGACAACTTAATGTCATCTGTCAGTTTTTAAATATTTTGTTTTAAATTCTGGGAAAGTAGCATTTTGAATAAATGATAGTAGATACTTCAGAAATGAGTTTACTTTTTAAGATAATAATCTCTTGATATGTGTAATTAGATAACTAGGAGATATATAGGAAGAGGGATATTCAACCTAAGGCTTTGATTTTGCAGCCTTAATGTTCCAATACTTAGATCAGGGAGCAGTGCTGACACCGAACTCACTGACAATCATGCTTCACTCAGGCTTAGGTTATTTTTGTTGTTCTTTTGTTAGAGTTTACTTTTAGTGCTCGGGGAAATGCCGTGTGTTGACTTCAGAGCCAGCTGATGTTTGTAGGTGCCGGGGCAAATGTTTTTTACTTGGGAGTAAACATGGAAGAGTATGTTCCTTCTGAGCATGAATTTAAGAGGCTGGTTTCACTGTGTTGCTGTTTTCTCCAGGGGATGTGGCTAACAGAGGTGAATTTTGTCATCAGATGATGGGCATTAAGCTGACTGTATGAAGCTGTCATTTTGTAGGTTAAAATTGGTCAGCATACAGTTCAACTAAATATATGATTTTGTTAAGAATCTGGACTTAAGAGATGTAGCAAGATTGAGTCTCATTCATTTTGACTTGTGAGAATATTTGGGTAAATTGTTAGCCTTTTAAATTATCTTTATCAATTATGTATTATACTGACCATCTCAGTCCACTTTTATACATTTTCTAGATGTTTTTTTCTTGTAGTGTTTTCATTTATTTATTCAGTCATTCAAAAACTGAATGCGTGGGGTGCCTGGGTAGCCCAGTGGGTCAAGCGTCTGCCTTCTGGTCAGATAATGACCCCAGGGTCCTGGGATTGAGCCCCGAGTCAGGCTCCCTGCTCAGTGGGGAGACTGCTTCTCCCTCTCCCTCTACTGCTCTCCCTGCTTGTGCTCTCTCGTTCTCTCTCTCTGTCAAATACATAAAAATAAAATCTGAAAAAAACCCAAACAAACAAAAACTAAATGCTTACTCTGTGGAGGGCACGAGAGAGCAAAAGAAAATTTAATGAGTCATGGTCTCTGCTTCAAGGAACTCGGTATAGTTGGACAAACTGGCAAAGAAGTAATTACAGTATAATTCAGTAATAGCTGAAGTTGAGTTTTCTGCAACACTGAGAGAGTGATGTAGAGAAAGACATAATCAACTCTGTCTCAATGAATCAATAAAACTTTTCCTAGGAGGTAGTAATTGATATTGGCGTTTATGCAAGGAAGAACAAGGAAGGGTTTTCTTGGCAAAAAAAGGGAACAGATACTAAAATATGAAGGATAGTTCTTTGTGGCTTTACATAGAATATAACGTGGGGTCAGAGCAGTGACCTGTTGGTGACGTATCTAGAAATGTAGATGAAGGATAGATTATGAAAACATTAATGTCGCTGTGAATAAAGGTATTTGGATCTTGTGTTGTAGGCAATGGGCAGTGTCAATTGTTAAAACAGAGGAATAGAGTGGCTTGATTTTGTGTTCTAGAAAGAGAAGACAGTCTGCAAAGAGAAAGAGAGCCATTATTTATCAGAGTGATGACAAAGAGTTGAAATTTGTACTAGCATTCAGCCTTGCTGACCATCTAGATGAAGAGGTAATAAACTTACTTTTCCATTTGTGAGGCCTTGTGCCTTCTGGTTCTAAAGGCCTGTCAATGATATCACATATAATTTTTACAATCATGTATTTATTAGGTGCCAATATCATATGAAACATAAATTACAATACAATGTAGCATGACAAATGCCAATTAAGTAGTTCCTCAGAACTTCAGGGGAAAACTCACTCAGGGTTCATTCATTTATTGAAAGTCTAGTATATAACAGAGATAGTGCTAGGAGCTAGTAATAAAATATTGGCTAAGACCAGATGTCTACCTTATGAATATTCATTATAGATATAACCTTTGTGAACATATGAATATCTGTATATACATGTGCGCGCGCGTGTGTGTAAGATACTAATACAAATACAGCTTTCATGTCCCTAAAATTATATTTCAAATATTTTCATCATATATTTAGAATCATATGATGCTAAGATAATCTCAAATCTAAAAAATGCATTTTATATAAGATTCCAGTTTTTTATTTGCATTCTTTTTTTTTCTAGAGAGAGGGAGAGTGTGTGGGCGGGGAGGGGAAGGGAAGAGAGAGAGAGAGAGAGAGAGAGAGAGAGAGAATCTTAAGCAGGCTCCATGTCCAGTGCGGAGCCCTGCTCCAGGGCTCCATCTCACAACTCTGAGATCATGACCTGAGCCCAAATGAACAGTCGACACAACCAAATGAGCCACGCAGGCGCCTCTCATTTGCATTCTTAAATGCAATTTATATTTGTATTATTGCATTGCATTAAAGAAATGGAATCATATTACTCTAATTTACACACTTGTTTAAATATCAATAATTCCAGGGACACCCGGATGGCTCAGTTGTTTGAGCTTCCAACTGGATCTCGGCTCAGATCATGATCTCAGGGTGGTAAGATAGGGCCCCGCTGCAGGCTTTGAGCTGCTCGGGGCTTGCTAAAGATTGTCTCTTCCTTTCCCTCTTCCCCTCCCTCCACTCATGCACTCTCTCTCTGAAAAAAAAAAATAAATAAATAAAATAAAAAATATCAATAATTCCGAATAATGCCAAGACCCATAACTAAGCATTATTCTCACATGGAATGCTTTTCCTTTTGCAGAGGCTAACTCCTTCACCTGTGCTTCTCATGCTTTCTCTTCCTTCCCTAATTCCCTCTCCTTTTTCTTCTTCAGTCTCCATTCACCGTTAACATCTTCCTTCTTCCCACCAACACACTCAAGCCTTCATTCCCTAAAGGAATGTATATCTCAGCAAAGCCATCCTGTTCTCTTCATCAAGCTTCTTGAAAGAATTATGTGCATTTGTTTTCCTCCCTTCCTCATCTGTCCCTGAACCCTCACAATCCCGCTTTTGCACTATCTTTCCTATGGCACTGTTCTCTTTAAAGCTGCCTCTGACCCTACCTTTCACCCCCGTGTCTTCATCTACGCCTTATATATGTGGGTAGGCCCGGGCAATTTTAGAGGTTTTTGCCGTGGCTTCTTATTTTTCTCCTTTGAGAACTTATTGACCGTTAGCAATTTCTTAAAATATATGTAGCTAAAATCTATTCTTAAGCAATCGCTCTTCACCCCAGATGCAACGTGCTCAAAATGTGAGCTCCCAAACTTGCATTTTCCCCTGTTGTTGCTATTTCTAATATTGGAGTTAGTTTATTTGCATACTCTTTCACTCCAGACTGTAATGATCATTCCTAAGTCCTCTTTTTCATATCTATGGTCTACTTATAGATCAGACTTTCTTTCTGAAATAGTCTGACACTTGTCCCCTCCTTTACATTTCGCCCCTCTCTTCCTCCCTAGCTCTGGCACTCTACCTTGTGTTTGGACTAGTACAGTGTGTCCCTATTACGATGGCCTCCCTGTCCCTCTCACTTACTCTCATTTTATTCTGAAGATTCAAAAAATCGGCATAGATAGGAAATATTTATTGATCCAATAAGAAAATCTGTTATTTGTGAATACCTCCTCTGTTCCAGGTATGTGTGTGTGTATAAGTTTCCTATTGCTACTGTAACAAAGTACCACACCTTTAGTGTTATAAGACAACACAAATTTACTCTGTTATGTTCTGAAGGTCAGAAGTCTGAAATGAATCCTTCAGACTAAAATCAAGGTATTGGCAGGGATGTGTTATTTTTGGAGGGTTAGGGGAGAATTGATGTTCTTGTCGTTTCCAGTGTCTAAGAGACTACCCACATTTCTTGGATTGTTGGCCCCTTCCTTCCTCATCCATGCATACCACTCCAACCTCTGCTTCCATTATCACATGTTCTTTTGCTGACTTTGATCTTCTTGCTGCCCTCTTCTAAGGATTTTTGTGATTATATTGGGCCTGCTAGAGTAAGCCAGGACAAATTTCCCATCTCAGGATTCTTAACTTAATCACATCTCTACAAAATTCCATCTGCTATTTGAGATAACATTTTCATGTGTTCTAGGATTTAAGATATCTTTTTTTTTTTTTTTTTGAAAAGACCTTGGAAATCATTTAAGGATTTAGGATATCTTTGTTAGCAGGTAGGGGTGCACATCATCCTGTCTCCCATGATAGATTAGATTCAGTACAACTAAAAAAAATAGTCATTATTATGTCCTATGGTAGAATTGAAGCTCAGAGAAGTGCAGTCCTCCTGAATAAGTACACATTCAGGATCTCAACTGAGGTCCACCACATTGCTTCTTCTATGCAAATGCCAATTTAATTGTGCCAAGAACTGTCTTAGCTCTTGGGGGATATAACTATAACAAACAATAAAATCACGTAGGTACATGTCTAATTGGTAGGGCTGTTACAAGGTCCACACAGATTAGGAGGAAAGCCTGGTGTCTGGGGGATTATGGGTCAGCCCTGTTCTAACCAAGATACTTCCCTCCTTAAATAACGTCAGCTTCCCAGAGCATGAAACTCTACTGCAATGGTATTTAAGCACATTTATGAAGTGGCACCAATATTCCTTTTCAGTTCTATGTCCAAGTCATCTCCCCATCCTGTGTTTCTTACCCTACAAACATTATATTATCCATATAAGTCCAACACGTTCCCAGTTTTGTCCTGTTGCTCACTATTTCTTTTTTATTCTTTTTTTCCCCTTGATATATTCTTTGTCCTCAGTTTTATCAACAAAACCACTACCTGTATTTCAAGAGTCATCTCAAATGCTACCTCCTACCTGAAGCTTTCTTGGTTCCCCTCCCCCAATTAATCTTCATGATCTGAGTTATAATAACCGCACTGTGTACTTCTAATACAACTCACACATTCTCTCTTGTGTTATAGATGATTGTATATGTGTCTGTCTCCCCAGCTAAATGGTAAGTTTTTTCCTCCCTCTCTCTCTCTTTCTTCCTTCCCCCTCATCTCTTTCTCTTTTCTTCCTTCTCTCTTTTCCTTCTGATCTTCTTTTTCTTTCTTCATAAGTTTCTTCAACACAAATTAAATACTTCTCCTTCATGTTGATCACCGTTTTCATTCCTGACAATGTATCCATGAACAAGCCAGACATAATTTCTACCCTACCATCACTGAATTTACAGCTTTAAGGGCAGGGGCTATGTTGTACCCATCTTTTTTTATCTTTATAGTCCCTGGAACATAGTAAATACTTAATAAATTATGATTTGAGTTGAATATCTATGAGGATTGAAATTTAACTGAAAACTTCCAGTCATAGCCTACTCATAGACTTTCTAAAGACCTGTGTTCTTTATTGAAATCAAGAAATATTTGTTTGAATTGCCTATGTTTTCATTATACTTTTTCTTTTCCTACTGAAATTACATATTTTGTATTACATTGATTACCAAAACTATATTTTGCTTCTAGGAAAAATATTATACAGATTATATAACAGTCTGTTCAAATGACCTTGCAGGTTTTTAGTGGCAATGGAAAGTAGTAAGATACTTAGGTAATTGTCAGTGAATTTTACCTCTTGTGTAGTGAATTACTTTTGTAAGTGAATATCAGAGCTAGTTTTGTTTGTATGTACTTTATAAGTGGGTCTTAAAACTTGAATTAAATTAAAATAATTTATCATAAGAATTATCAACATCAAATAATTCTTACAAATTTATTATGATGAAGATGCACTGTAAATTTTAGTTGTGATATAAATGTTTGTCTTGAAAGATCATACGTAGTTGTCAACTTTTATTTTTTTAATTTTTTTTTTAAAGATTTTATTTATTTATTCATGAGAGACAGAGAGAGAGAGAGGCAGAGGGAGAAGCAGGCTCCCAAGGAGCAGGGAGCCCGATGCGGGACTCGATCCCAGCACCCTGGGATCATGACCTGAGCCGAAGGCAGACGCTTAACCATCTGAGCCACCCAGGCGCCCAGTTGTCAACTTTTATCAGAATGCCTTGATAATAATTAGAATTCAGGAAGACAGAGTTTAGAGTCTCTTAGAATTCTACAAGGTCCTATTTTGAAAGTTGATTTGGTCTCCCATTATCATTCAAAGAGGAAGGTAGGGGTATTCCTTCTTTAAAAGTATGTTTAAATTAGATCGATTCACCATGTGCTCTGAAAATTCAAATATCATGTTATCTATTAGAGTAAAAAACCTATTATCTAATTTAAGTTGCACCTAAAAGTTAAAAATTAAATATTTTAACTTCTACTCAGTAAATGATGTCTATGGGTATGTGTGATTGAAGCTTGATATTGAGAGCAAATAATGTAAGCAAATAGGAAACAAATTACACATTTGTGAGAACAGACACACTTCTTTTAGATAATAGAGACCCCTATAGTGAACTGTTGCTATAATACTGTAATACTTGATAATTAGAAATTTCTTGTGTGACAAAACTAGCCATTGACAGTGAAACCAATGCAGTGGTAGATGTAAGATTGCTGATGTGAAGTTGGTATGATTTGGTTTTTCTCATGGAATAATGGAGAAATAGCTGTGGTATTATTAGCCATCTAGATCTTTTATTTATCCTCCACTATTCATGGATATTTCCATGTGGATAAAGAGTAAGTATCAAAAAAGAATGAATATACTTAAAGAGTCAAAAATATGCATAAAGAACCTGTGTCCGTGTGGTAGGGTAGCTTTTGATAAAAGTAAAAATACATGGCTTATCAGTGGAGAGAGAGATCCTAGCTTGGGTCTGACCTCTACTCATAATGTGAGTTCGGGTTAGAGAAGATGGTTTCCAAGACCATCTTTCCAAGATACTTAGGTAATTGCCAGTGAATTTTACCTCTTGTGTAGTGAATTACTTTTGTAAGTGAATATCAGAACTAGTTTTGTTTGTACGTATTTTACAAGTGGGTCTTAAAACTTGAATTAAATTAAAATAATTTATCCGACTCTTATGTCTGAATCTGATAATTTAGTGACTATCTACTTAAAGTGGTAACTTTTTGGGGTGCCTGAGTAGCTCAGTCAGTTGACTGTCTGCCTCTTGGTTTCAGATCAAGTCATGATTTCCCGGTCGTGGGATCTAGCCCCATGTCAGGCTCTGCACTCTGTACAGAGTCTGCTTCAGAGTCTCTCTCCTTCCTCCTCTCCTTTAGGCTCACACACACTCTCTCTCTCGCTCCTTCTCTCTCAAATAAATAAATAAATTTAAAAAATCTTTAAAATCATAACTTTGGATTTTTTTTGTAGGCAATGTTGCTCATGTCCATACAACTGGATCTCTTTATTGATGTGACTTTATCATATTTTTTATAGTAAAATATCCTTGGAGTCAAGATGTATGTGTAATGATAATGTGAATCCTTTTGTGTTTTTTGAAAAATGTATGTTCCTTTTGATTGGGACATGAGTTAAAATTCTGTTTTCATCATCTTAAAATTATTTTCCATATGATACTGAATCGTGAATATTAGTGTCTCTTATGTCAGAGGACAATAATGATAGTCTACATATATGGGGTGCTTATGTTGTGCAATGCACAGCTGTAGCTCATTATGTGTACTCCCTCATTAGATTTTCATAATCACCCTAACATGTAGGTACTTTTATCAGGCCCATTTCCAGGTGGTTAGGTGAAATGTCTTAGGTCAGTTAGTAAGTTGTGGATTCAATTTTTATAAAATCTTCATATTTGATCTAGAGTTCATTCATGCAAGTATTTATGAAACAAAATTCTTCATGAGGGATATATTTTTCTACCAAGTTCCATTATCGATCCTGGGAAATATAGGTGAAGGAACAGATTTATGGGAGTGATGTCATGGCCCTGGCTCTGCCATTCATTCAGAACAAGTAGTGGTGGCTCTTTAGGTAGTGGGGATAGTGCTAAAAAAAACAAGAAAAGAAAAAAGAGACTGGGAAAGACCCACTAGGATGGAATGATAGCAAAACAAAGGAAGGAAGGAAACTGTTGTTATGGAACATGCATGTACATTTTTCACACATCCTATGTCATTTAACGTTCTCACCAATTTGTGAGACACAGGCAACATGATTCTCTTTATTGCAGCTGGGGACAAGTTAACTGAAGCTGGCAGAAATTAGATCTTGCAAACAGAGGCCATCTTACCTAATGACCACAGACTGCAATGCAGATCTTGGACTGCAAAGTCTGTGTTCTTTGTACCACATCGTATTTCTGCTATTGCTCTCCATTTTAAAATTTTATTAAAAATTCCTGTTTTACTGTTGATGGTACCGTAGACAGAAGGAAGAGAATAAACAGCACTGATATGACAATGAACATGTGTTCTTCTTAAAGCCACGTTGCCTCTCTCTTCCCTCAGTTCTCTCTCTCTCTCCTCTGCCCTTCCTTGAGCTCCATAGTTGCTATGTCAAGTTTTCCTACACTGGTTCACATCCTTAAGAAGGAAGAACACGAGGCAAATATGTCTAGTACTGTATCAAAGCATTGAGTAACATCACCACCAGTTTTAGCCAGCTCACTGTCACAGGAAATGTTTCAATGTTTATTTAATACAGCTCCAAAGTGACCAGTTCCTTGGTGTCACATTCCATAACAGTTGTCTTGTATATATTTTATTGTCCAGCAGTCAGATGAAGGACACCATCTTATTATATATTCCATAGGTGTGCCATCTTATTATTTATTCTATAGATATCTGCAGCTAGAGATGGAAAAGGAAACTTAAAGCAATTGAGTTCTATTTCATGTTTCTGTTCCTGGTAGCTCTAAATATAAAAATCAAGGTCACTATTATAATTTTATGGAATTTTTCTTTGCAAGGCCTTCATTATGAGATGTAAAAAGTACCTTGAGAAAAACAGTGATATTATCCTCTGCATCTAGGTACTTAACTTTTGAGCAAGCATGGGAAAGATTTTTAAATGATGGAGGATTTGGAATAGCAATGTAAATTGGGCTTCTTTTTGAGTCTGTTAGCTATTTTCTTCAATATTCTCCTGTAAGCTTTTATTACAGTCTTTGTTAGTTGCTAGCCAATAACCATTATCACTTCTTTCCTTTATAATAAAACACTAATTTATTGAGGAATTCCACATTTTTCCTCCAACAATGTACTTTAAGAGGACCCAGCCCCATGTTTCATTCCAGATGTGAGCCATAGTGAACCCATTCTCTTTGCCTACGAGTGGTTGGGCATGGTCAGGTGATGCAATTTATGACTAATGAGCTCCGAGTGGTCAGTCTTTAGGACATCCCCTATGAAAGATTTCTTCGGGGGATCAAAAGAAATATACGTAATAAACAGCTTCTCATTTTTTGCTTGGGTTCCTAGAATTGTTGGTAGTCAACTTGCTAACATGGAGGTGTTTCCCAATATATTGAGGATAGCAAAGAGGAAATATGGAAAGAATTTGGGTCCGAGATATTGTTGACTTACTGATTTAACCAACTCTAGTTGCGCTCCTGGAATTCTTTTTAGAAGGACTACTATGTTTTTAGGATTATATACTTATTATTTAATTTGAGGATTTTTCTTACTTGTTCTCTACTTCCCACCCAGCTTCACAGCTCAGGCTTTACAATGTAATGATAAAATATGTCAAGATTTCACATTTTTGACAGTGTGCAGACTGTTTCAGTTGTCATCTAAGTATCATTTTTATTAACATGTTTATAAAGTGACTTGATAGTGTCAGATGACAGACACTAAGTAAAAAAATCATTTTCATTACTTAATATTATAAGCATGGCATCCAAACATAAAATCATAATTTGGCTAAAGCCTCAGGTATATTTAATGCTACCCTTGCCTTTACCGTTTTCCAGTCATCTGTTTTTTGCTAAGCAGTTTCTAAAAGATGCCTGTATGTGGGTAAATCCTAATAGTGTATTTTCTTTGCTTTTTTGAAATTGGTCAGAATACACAATGCAATGGGTATTTTATTGCAATTATCTTTCGAAAGTTTAATCAAAGTCTATTTATTGCGGCACATGCAGACCTAGAAATTCTGCTCTCAGTGAAATATTCAAGTGTGGCATTCTTATCATTATGGCAAGTTGAGATACATTAAATAAAGCAAAATAATATAGAGGTTTTTTCCACTAAATATAGTATATATAAATTCTTTTTCAGGTATTTTTAGTGTGCTTTTGAACACTGAAATTTTCCTCATGACTAAAACTGACAAAATATATGGATCGACTTTCTTTGTAACAATGACTGGAAAACTTGAAGATATTCTTGTAGATTTTCACACCAAAATGGAGAAGGCCTTCAGACCCCTTCTGAAATTCTTAGCTATTTCATGACATGTCTTAGACTCTGTCATTGTCAACACCATACTGTTGTCTTATTAGGAACTTTTTAGGGCCGAAGAAAATGATTTGCTTTGACTGTCTCACTGTTTGAAAGAAAAGCAGCTGTAGAAGTTTTATACCTGTGTTTGGTCCTGTCAAACTGGAAAGGGCACACTCTAGTCTCAAAGATTTTTTTGAAGGACTTACAAGCCAGAGCTCAATGTGGGAGTTTGTTTCCAGCCTTGAATTTCTCAAGTTCCAGAGAGACAGACTTCTATTAGGCCACCGGGCTAGCGCAGCAATGTTTAGATATTATTTCAATCAAAGAACTGTGTTCCATTACCCTAGGATCTATGTCAAGCTGTGGATTAGGTTAAAAAACCAACAAAAGCTCCTGGTGGTTGAAAGATTATAAGTATTTTGCTACATTACTGCATTGCAGGCATGAGCACGTTCTTTCAGCATTTTAGAGTTTCACAATGTTACAATTAATTAATTGTGTCTATCTAGCTAAAACACTAGTCGGAATTACTGTCTGCACTTTTAATAAATCCTTTGAATTCCCTTGATCTTTCTTTTTTCTTATCCTCTCTGTGTACTGTAGTACAACTTTTCTGAACCCATAAAACTTTGATTAATGGAATAAAGAATTAGATTCGAGATACCTGTTTTTGTTACCCTTCCATCGTCCTCTGCCATTTGAGTGACTTTCTAAATGTACCTCAGTCTTTCTCACAAATTGTAAATAAAAAACCCCTGAAATTATAAAGCATTACCACCCTTGCTAATTCGAAATCATTTATCCACAGTTGTATATAATTATCCATTCACTGTACACATTCTAATATAGTGTTTCTTTTCTAGGAAGTAGTTGGTGTTTCTTCATTTTTTCTCCCCTTTTCATTCTTCTGCTCCCCAGTGGTACACATATATATAAATTGGGTGGAAAATAAAGTGGGGCAAAAAAAATCACGTTTATCAATTGCGCTTTTGACAACGATTTGTGTTTTTATCCTCAATATTCAATGCATAGAACTTGACTTTTTTTCCCCCGCTCAGAATTCACATTAAATTGCTCCAATCTCTGTATTTTCCACTTTCTCCTAAGTCTGTCTCCCTAGTCTTGGCAAATATAGAAAAGAAACGGAGTTACTCGTATAAACGTGCTTCATCCTTGACCCCAGGGGAACTCATTGCTTCCCAGCTGTGAGGAGCGTATTTCTTAGTAGGGAGCCTGGTCTTGCTTTCACCTGGTGCTGCTGGTATAAGCAGCTATCATGTTCAGATTCAAAGGTGGCCAAGATAGCATCCTGAGGACGTGTCCCTGGGATGAAGTAGAGCTCACTTCTGTCCAAATGCTGCCAGGTGGGAAGAGGGTTTGGTGCCCTGCTGAGAGCATTGTGATATGTGGGGGGAATCCGGCAGGGGGGTCCAGTTAGGAGCACAGAGCCAGCCCTGTTTCCTTTTCTGTTTGAGAATATCTAACGGAAGATGCAGAACATGGCTTCTTTCTTTTCTCACGGCTTATGCGAACTCTGTTGGTGATGCAAGGATCTACCATATTTATGCTGTGGGGTGTGGAGATAAAGATGTTGGAATTGAGTAACTTTTGTACTCAACACAGTGCCTCCTGAAAACAAAAAAATAGCATATTAGTTCAGAACAACTCAGTTTATTTTCTTTACTGGAAAATATTGGGGGAGAAGGTACTACCCACAGGCAATTTTTGGTTGAGACTATCAGCTAAAAAGACTTGTTTCTCCTACTAAAGATTTTAATTGCATGACAATAAAAGGAATTATTTTGCTACTAGTGTTTGTTTTTGAAAATAAAAGGATTTTTATTTTGGCCTAAAACGGGGCATAAATAATGTACTTATTTACAATGCATTTAATGGATATTAAGACTACAATGGGTTTAGTGTGGTAATGGGGAGATTATAAGGCATCATGTTTTGCTAAACAAGAGACTATAATTTAAGAGTTAGATTTGTGGAGAATATACAATATGTCTTCCTCCTCCCTTTTGTAGTTTTATATTTAGCTAGAGAGATTGTTTTCTAAGATTCAACACCTAAAGAATGCATTTTTTTTATATTGTTCAAAGCTGACCTCTGCTTTTAGAAAAGTTTATCTGCACTTTTTCATCTGTTTAGAAACATACATTTTTGGTTAAAAGATCGAAGACAATCTCTCTTTGTCTTTTTTTTTTTTTCCTGAGCTAGGGAGGTTGAGATAAAAAAGAATGACTGCTTTAAAAGTCACACATGGCTGTAATTTAAGATTTTTTTCCTCTCATTGTCCGTAACAGTTGAAAGAAACCTTCAATGAAAGTTTATTAACTAGGCCAATGCCTGAGGCAATAAAGGTTCATTTATTACCAGTTTCTTGGCTGTTTTTCTTCTTCTATTTTTCGGTTAAACTCATAGCGTAAGATAATACTTCACAAAATTAAACCTTTGACCTTCTGTAGAGTTAAGTCTCCTTTGATTAGATAAAGTAACAATTTATGGTCCAGCATGAGGTTGCACATGAAATGAATAATGCAATAGACTCCGTGTGGACTGAGAATCTATTGCTTTTGAAAATTTGAATGCTGTTTAAAGGGGAGAAAGTCTGCTTAAGTGTGTTGTCTTTATGCAGTGTGCACTTTAGCCATATTTCAAAAGGCTTTACTTCCAAGACGAAGTTATGTTTGAATTTTCTAATTCTGTTAAGAAAGATGTATGGTAAAAATGCTGCATAAAGCTTTGTAACTCTTTGTAGGACTGTCATATGAATGATTAGGCCATGCATTCCAGGTATTACAAAGGTTGAATTATAAAATTAAATAATTATGTGACAAAAATGACCCTTGATTTTACAAATGGAATTCTATAATGATGGGCCAATCAGAATATTATAAGTTGTGATAACTTTATGAGCCACTATTAACATATCTTAAATCAAAATGATATTTAGTAACTTTTAACAACAAGAACCAATATAACAATAATAAGCTATAATAATAGTAATATTAGGCTGGGTTCTTAATTTTGAAATCAACCCATTAGGAATTCAGTTTCTGGTTATGATGGTGTGGTAACCTTTGTGAATAACAACAATGTTTTTAATTTTGTTTCGCTTAAGTCATGTTATAAATTTGGAGTGCCATAACTCATTGCCAAAGCAGTGATTGGATATATCGCTTTTCCAGGTATTTCTCTCATTTGTCTGTGTGTACTTTTCAAAATTGGGAAAACTGAGAAAAATCTTAGTTTCCATCTGTGAAAATATTTCATTGGACTTGCCTAATTACTACAGAAGAGATACGCATACTTTCAGACTCAGAATTGGTATTTGTTTCTGTCTTCAGCTCAGTGAAGGTAGAGAAATGTGTACATAGCACAGATTCGTGTTTCTCATAAAGCTGTTGTGATTAGCTGGTTGTTTAAATTACTAATTGACATGCAGGAGTTGAATGCTTGAGAGAAGTGTTTTAGTTTTAGTTTGGTTCTTTTTCAATTAGCTTAAATTATTTAAGGTGAATAAATCTACTGCAGTGATTTAGTTTCTTTTAATAGAATCTCATGGTACAACATAAATTAGGTCAAGAGAAGCTACTGGATCAGTATAACTGCAGACTTTGCTCCTAAAATGAAGGGATGTAAGGAAAATTGAAGATTTGCTATGATTTACTATTGTTTTGAAATAAAGTCAAAGATTCTCTCAGAATACATAAAAGACTCACATTTCTTACCATGTTAGAAATTAAATGGTTCTTTCTGTTATAATGATTTTTCACAGCAAAAAAGGAGAAGGGAGTAATAACAACCATTGTTAGCTCTTTCTTGACCCACCTGCTCTGTTCCTAGGTTAGCTGGGTTGAATATACTAATGCAACCTCAAAAGGGGAATAGTTTTAAATATAGATAGCATTTGTTTCTTGAGTGATAAAGTACAAGGTTGCCTCAAAATCAGACAATTTAAGTAATTTGTTACACTAAAAAAATAAAATAAATAACTTGACTATGATTACAAAAATGTGCCAAGGTAAGGTCTTCATCTGTTTAACATGCCACTGTCTAGAGATGACAACCACTTGAGACTATGGACTATAACCCATATTTCTTTTGCATCTTCCCTATCACATGGCAGTAGATATGCTTCTACATTAATTAGGATTGTTCTTTTCTATAATCCAAATTTAAAACTTCAACCAAAAACCTCTTTGTCCAAGTACTACAATTGGCTATTCACCATTCACATTTTCCTTGTAACCAAATGAGGAAAATATCTACCCTTTAGGCTGCTTATGGAGATTCATTGTGATGTTGATATAAATGTTAGAACCTAATGACAAAGGGGTGAAGAATATATTGCCTCAATTAGTCCTCCTGTTCCTATTGTTATTCAGTGAACATGGCTGTCTATTGTTCCCAACCCAGACCCTGACCACTGTTTACAAAGTGTGTGTGTGTGTTATAATTACATCTCTTCCTTGTGTCTTTTCCTTTAAAAAAGCTTATACTCCTATATCAGAAAAATGCTGTGGCCACATCTTTGCCAGTTACTTCTATCCTACTGGGTAACTGCCCCCACACGAGACTTCATGTAAAAAATGGCCACCTTTGTGACACTTTTTTCTTATTTCCTCTCCCCATCTCCCCAACAACCACATGCTACCTGAATTCTGGAAAAAGGAGAAAAGAGAGACCTATTGAAGTATCAAAGGATTTAGGAGAGGATTTACATGGTGTTGAGAAATGTAGGTGAACATTTGGGGGAGATTATTCTTAGGCTAAAATGCCAATGAGGTGACTGCTTGGCAGGAAATTAAATTTATGACACCATTTCCTCTTTTCACTTATTATACTGCCTGAACTGTCACCAATATATTGACAAGTAGCCTCTTTTAAAAACATCCTTTTAGAATGTCACACACTGTCAGTTATTCTCAAGCTAGTAAGAGGCACCTGCCTGGAGTCAATGCACTCGGTAATTTCGGGTGATGAGTCATGTGAGTAGTAAAAAGGATTGGGCCTTAGAAAAACATGAGGACATCTAATAAGCAGTTTATTGGAGATTGAATAATAATAAGAAGAAGGGTATTTTAAAGAAAATTAGAGTCAAAGTTTACTTATTTCAATTTGTTTCTATTTAGAATTTGTTTTATATTTAAGATAGAGAGGGAAAATAATTATCTGCTCTTCCCTTTTTTTTCTTGTTATGGGTGTATTTAAAATATAGGACTCAAGCTAATATAAAGACTGTGTTTTACTGAGAGTCCAGGGTAAAAGTTTTGTGCACAATTAAAGTTGAAAGACCATTGTTTCAGTGGCAGATATATTCTAAATTCTATGAAACTGAATTACAAATGAATATTTTGGTCAGGTTTCTCAGTGAAGTCAGCTTATACTTGTGACATCATCTGAGTGTCTATAAGCTTGCCTCTCTATACAGTCTATAAGCTACTTGAGCAAAGGGGGTTGATTTTCTTTCAATGATTCCATAGTTTACTGTATTCTGTACTTTTCTTTTTACATTTATTGACAGAGTCAGTGTGGTCAATGCTGAACTGGGAGTTAAGGGAATTGGGATTACTCTATCATTATTTAATGGTGTGACTTTATAGAAATGATTAACCTCATTGCCCCTAAGTTTCATCATCAGTAAAATAAAAGGGTCGCATTAGATAGTCTTTCTCGTCTCCATGCTTTAGGAGTCTAGACCCCAAGTGGCTGTTAACTGTTTTTCTGAAGGCGGTAATGTTAACAGATGAAGTGAAAGTGAGAGTTATATAGTCAAGACCTTATGTGCCAAGTTCAACTTTTCATAAATTACCTCTTTTCTTATTTTGCACCATAGTATTTTAAGAAATTTTAATTAATTGTGTTTCAGCCTGATTCAGTGAGTTAGTGGTCAGAAGTTGAGTGTTTTCAAATACTTCCATGGAAATTCCTCAGTGATTTAACACATGGCCAAATGATACCCCCATGGTGTTCCCTACACCGACTTCACTACTGCTGTTACTTTCTTTACTCCGAGAGACTGTGTTTAAGCTGTTCAGAATAAGAAGACAAAATTTGGTGTCTGTTTGATTAGCATTATCAATATTATAATAAACTCCTTCCATATATTTCTCCAAACTAGTGGTTTTTTTTTTTAATCCAAACATTTTTAAAATCTAATTAAATCAATTGAAAAACTGAAAACTGGTATAGGGAGTGTTTCCATTAATGGTCTCAAAGATCAATTTTCCTTTTCTCTGCAGAATATAAATGTGTTTTAAAGGGCATGAAAAGTCAGTCTAATGGACATTAGGAGACAAATTCACATTCAAAATCTTTAGTCTACCCTAATTCACAATTAAGTTGCTTATCATTTCTATTATTTAATCATTCAAGGGTGAGGACAGGTATATTTCAATCACAATCTTCCTTTATTTAGAAAGTATTGAAAAAATAAATAACTGTGAAAATTAGTGTCAGGTTTTAAGACAGCTGGTATTTAAATAAGGATAGGAAGAAAAGGGCGGGGGGAAGGTACTGGTATTTTCAAGTTGTTATTTTGAGCCAAAAGTTCTTCTAAGACTTGGAATGATTTCAACTGAGTTGTAATTCAAACTTATATGGAGCTTACAATGCACCTTCAACAGAGTTTTGCAGAGTCTATAGGAACTGTCAGGAGCAGAAAGATTACTTCACAGTAATGACTGTTGAATTGAACTATGCTTTTTGATGTTTTACTTTCTGAATTGAATTGTTGGACAAGATTAATTGCACACAGTGAGAGTTTTAAATGAATGGCGATGTAAAGCATTAAGTTTCTCTGTATGCCACTTGGGGGGAAAAGAAAGCCAGAAGGTTTAAATGAATAAATGCATTTAATGCACAAAATGCCTGGGCTGATTTTAAAACTCCTTTACTAACATCCTTTATTGAAAATAGAAACCCACTTCATTCATCTGTCTTGGTTATATTGCTGTGGTTGAAGTAATTTAATATTCCTGCTTTCCACTAATCTTGTAGTTCAACAGAAGTAAACAATAGGTTTCATAAATTAAAAAATACACTCTTCTGAACATGCTTATAAGATTAAAAAAACAAAGCAGTAAACATTTATGACTGAAACAAACTAGATTGTTCAAATACTGCCATGATGTATCATGTATATCAATATGGCACTGATATCAGTTAGAATGCAAACAAGGTTTTAAATGATGTGTCCCTTCATTTCAGCTGGAGAATCCGTTTCACACCATCTGCCTATCAGATGGTTAGGAACCAGGACTGCGTATTAATGCCACATGTTCGATTTTCCTCCTTCTTGTAATGGTTAGATTCATATTGCTAATAGCTGTGCATGAGCACTGTCGACGAAATTTCTGTGACGGTGGAGTGATGAGATATTTATAAGCCGCCTGTCTCCCTGAATAATCAGTAGGAAGAATGCCAGACATAAATAACTTATCAATTCCAGAATATTAATAATAACTACCATTGGCTATAATCTACTACATCTTTAAAATGGTTTCTTCTAAATTTGGGTAAAGTGACATAGACTAATAAAAAAGTCTATCATTTGGAAGCTTTGACTGCTTACTATCTCTTGCATATAACTCATTTTATTTAACCATTACATTTTGGGAAATACATTTTATATGGAATGTGATATAAGAGTAGACAACATATCAAACATTTGGAAGTCATCTTGATGTCTTTGAAACCAAAGATCAAAGATTGGACCTTTCAAGTTAATGAGCAAACAAACAGATCAGAGAAAATTTGACAGCAATATGTCTCTTTTATTGATATTTATAATCTATAGTTGTAATCTACTCTTTATCACAAGGGGTACTAACTTATTTGAAATAAATAGAATGGGGATACTTTCCCCTTTTTCAGAAAAAGGGATCAGGATCATATATGGCATTTGAAAGATTTAAACACTGTGTTGATAGAAGTTGAAAGCAGAAGAAAAATGCTATCTTTGCAGAGTAAAATAAGATTCGTAAGTGGTGACAATGCCTACTTCTCTTCCAAAGACAAACCCATGGATTGGTTTTAGGATGTTGAATTTGAAGTAGTGAAGGCTTTGTATCAATACAGCACAGAGTGGAGATTTAGTGATTTTAAGATAAATATGATCATTGTAGACTACTAAATGAAATGTTTAGATAGAAGCATGGATTTTAGATTTCCATTTGTCAAATGGCTAAATTCTCCCCCTACACTGTTAGGTAGCTTTTGCCATAGTTGTCTTTTTGTGAGTAACTGAACTGGGGTAAAACTAAACATAAGGGCATGATGGATATTCTGGTTACTTGATAATATTTACTACAATATGTGGAGGGCTTAGTACGTGCCCATGCTGTTGCATATATTATTTTGCCTTTATTTTCCACAACATCCCTATCAAGTCAGAATTGATATCTCTGTTTTAGAGATGAGAATTTTGAAGACTTAGGAATTATATAACTTGCAGCAGTATCCCAGATAAATTTGATGCATGTTGTCCAAAGTTTGTATGGCTTTTTGGAGTCCATTTTTTTAACCATCATGTGTTTACTCCCTATATGATAGTGAGTTTAGATAACTAGTAATTTCCATGACAGTCACTTTATTCAAGTAGAACTTTAAACATTTTAGTAGGGCATCCAAAAATGAAAGTAAAAGGAATCTATAAGCCAAGATAAGAATAAAAAAACTTCTAACAATATGCAGTTAAAGAATAATACAGAATTTTCTCTGAAGGAGCAGAACAGAATGAAGCCCACAGCGATGTGTTTATATCGTAATTCAGACGATAATATGAAAAGCTGTTTTTTAAAGTTATTTGTAAAAATTTACTTATTCTTTTATATTATAAATATAGAGCTTGTAGACATTTAATAGGAAAGAAAAAAATAACTAAATATTTTTGCATGATATAAGATTTATGGTCTTTAACCTTATTTTGATGTACGATCCCTCTCCTGAAGGCCAGTTAGAGGTCTAGGAGTGTACAAACTATGACTTACTATCCTTCCTCTGAAGGAAAATGTCTTTTTTAAACAAAATATTTCTCAATCCATTATCTTATTAGTATGAAATGAGTGTTAAGTGTACATTTAAGTTTCTCCCTTGTTGATTACATAGGATTTAGGATCTCATAAAATAAAATGAAATTATATTTGACTTCTTCGTTTAGCACATGTTTTTGTTTTGGGGTATGAGATATTTAAATGTTCTTTGAGAGTGTAAAAATCATCAAGGTTAATCATTCCTTAGTATAAGAAATTATTTATTTGTTCCTTCATCATATAATCTCACACACACACACACACACACACACACACACACACACACATATTTGTAATTTTTCTCCCAATGAGAGAAGGAAATCTGGTGAAAAACTTAATTAAAGAATCAGGAGTGATTACCCAAGCTACTTCATTAACAGTTGCCATACATGCCAAATAGATTCATACATGTTAATGGTTGCTGGAGCTAATAATGTGCAGGGTCGCTGCGTCAATAACACACAGAAGTACCACATTTTTTGCTTCTGCTGGGGTAGGCTCAAGGCACAAGAAGACTTACTTTTACAAAGTATACATCCCACTAGAGTAGTATGTCTCAAACTCTGATTCCTTGGTTGAACCTGATTTAATATTTTAACAAGTTCCCTTGTTGATTCTTAAGCACACTCGCTTTTGAAAACAAGGTCAATGATGATCTGCTTGGTTAATAAACTTTTATTGTAAGATGCAGACACACTTTAGTGTCAATTACTGTCATCAAATAATCTAAGGGCAGTGAGCATCAGAATCGACCTGTTTGTTGAAAGGTAAAAACACAGATTCCTCAGCCCATCCTAGACATAGTCTGTGAATGTGTCCCTGGGGAAGATCTCTGACTTTACCATGCATGACAGCTGGATTTGATGTTGACTATCACTTTGAGAAACACTGAATTACCTAGTTCTGAGATAAACATAGTTCGTCTTGATTGGGAAGAATTAAAACAGTGGTAAATTTGCAATATAATGTGCTTGAGGGTGGGATACTGAAGGAGGACATAAAAATCTCTGTGAATCTGAGGCAAGGGGGAAAAATGCTATGAGAAAAGGGTGAGGTAGGGAGGTGAAGGTGCATGATAAATGTCATGGGTTGCCAGTATTTACACAAGTAGACAATTCTTGATGACATGTAAATGTTTTCAGTTTGAATTCTCTCTCTATATATAGACCAAAAGCTAGAGTTATTTTGGGAATTTATTATAATGTTTTTTTCAAAGGCAACTTCATTTTGGAACAAAATATACAATGGGACCTCTTTCTAAGAGCAAGGTGGAGGGGATTTGAGGATTACATCAGAGATTTGAAAGGGCCATTGCAAGGCCAACAGGAAGTGCAATAAATACAGAGGGCTGGTGAGCCTTTTGTGATCCTCTCCAGTGCTAGGCAAATGTAGCTTGGGAGAGTCATGCTTTGTATTAAATTCATGAAATTTGCTACTCCTAGTATATTCACATTGATTGTAATATCAACATAATGCCTTAATAATAGATATTGTTAAAATAGTGACCATATTTCTCCTGTGGCTGTCCAAGTACTCTAGTTTCAGAAGTGTTTTTTCATTCAGTGACAATTTGTGGCGGGCATTGTGGTAGATGTTTGGGATACATATATTAGTGACATATTTCTGTGCTTTTGGTGTTATAACCTAGTTGAGGAGGTAGCTTTAAAGCCTACCCTCACCCTTGGTACCTCCCTTACCCCCCCAAAAAAAAGATCATTAAAAAATTCAAGGGACTGAGTTTCTCCTCTCAGATTGCACATTGAAATGACTTGGGGAACAGTGAAATCCACCCCAAAATATACAGATGTAGGAGCCCCAGTCAGAACGTCCTATGGTAGGACTCAGCCATTTGCATGGCTTAAAAGCTCCTTGGGGGATTCTGATGCACAAAGGATAGCAAACTCACAGAGAGCAGGTTGAGAACACAAACAAGAGGATGGCTGGCTCTCCCCTTGAGGAGTAAGGAGGGTCAGCTCTTCAAAAGAAGTGTGTTTTGAGCTGACTCTTCAAATGTTGATCATTGTTTCACAGGTAGATTGAAGAGTCAGGAAGCTGAGACTGCTACTCCTAGAACATAATATATAAGCCACCAGATAAGGGACACATGGCTGGGCTGAGGCAGGGATGGGGAAGTTTTCTAGAAATGGGAACATGAGCAAAGTCTGGCTTGAAAGAAGGGATGGGTAGTCCATTAGAGGAAATGGGAGAAGGCCAATGTGTCTAGAGCACAGAGAGCCAGTAGGACCTGAGGGAATGGATGATGCTACACAGATAGGCAAGGGACTGAGCATGAAGGGCCATGACAGCTACATGAAGCACCCCACTTGCTCCTAAGAGCAGGCATTGAATGTCTCTGCTGAAGAAAGGGTGACAGCTAGCACTAGAGGGAGCCGGGAAAATGGAGAAAATTGCTTGAATTTGAAAGCTATTCAAGAATTAGAATTGTGAGCCAGGTGAGTTTAGTGGGACTAAAATCAGCAGCGGCTGAAAATGTCATCACTTTTTACTGACTTCATTAAACTAGATTAAAAATCCAATACTTATAAGTATCATAGAGTTCAGCGATAGCATGTATGGGTCACGTCCTTCCAGTAGTCGCCCTTATCTGCAGTTTCCTTTCCCCAATTTGGTCAACTGCAGTCTGGAAGCAGATGATCCTCCTTCTGACAAGTCATCAGAAGGTCATTAGTAGCCCAACACTGTGTCACAGTGCCTGCGTCATTCCCCTCACTTCACCTCATCACAAGAAGGGTGAGTGCACTACAATGAGATATTTTGAGGGAGAGGGAGAGAGACCACATTCACATAACTTTTATTATGGTATACTGTTAGAATTGTTCTGTTTTATTGTTGTTAATCTCTTTCTTCCTAATTTATAAATTAAACTTTGTCATAGTTATGTGTATATAAGGTTCAGCACTGCCTGTGGTTTCAGGCATCCAATGGGGGTCTTGGAACATATCTCCCATGGATAAGGGGGGAGCCACTGTATATCTTTTGAAATTTGTATTAGAAATGTAAAACTGCAGGGATATACTGTCAAGTGCACAAATAGAAGAGTAGCATAAATAAGATCAGCTACATAAACTTATAAAAAATATTTTTAAAAGTCAAGTGTTAAATAATGTAATTTATGTTAAGAAAAAAAAAAGAAGAAGAAGATAGCAGGAGGGGAAGAATGAAGGGGAGTAAGTCGGAGGGGGAGACGAACCATGAGAGACGATGGACTCTGAAAAACAAACTGAGGGTTCTAGAGGGGAGGGGGGGTGGGGGGATGGGTTAGCCTGGTGATGGGTATTAAAGAGGGCACATTCTGCGTGGAGCACTGGGTGTTATGCACAAACAATGAATCATGGAACACTACATCAAAAACTAATGATGTAATGTATGGTGATTAACATAACAATAAAAAATTATTAAAAAAAAAAGTCAAGTGTTAGTGTCACCAGCTAAGGAGAAATAAGATTCTTCTAGCCAAGGGGGCTGTAGCCAGTCCACCATATCCTGCAGGAATCAAAGCTAGGACTGGACTTTTTGAGGGAGTAGAATGCAGGGCATGCCTGCATCCCTTCTTATAACATGATATGGCTGGGGGCACTTGGGTGGCTCAGTGGGTTGAGCATCTGACTCTTGATTTCAGCTCAGGTCTTGATCTCATGGTCATGGGAGTAAGCCCCACATCAGGCTCCAGCTGAGCATGTTGCTGCTTAAGATTCTCTTTCCCTCTCTCTCCCCCTGTCCCTTCCTCATGCTCTCTCTCTCTCTCTCTCTCAAAAGCAAAACAAAACAAAACATGATATGGCCTTTTTCACATAGTCTATCTCGTTTAATCCTCATATTATCCCTTTACGAATAGAATGACTTTACAGATGAAGAAACCATACTCAAAAAGACTTTATGGGCTGTCTAGGGCTACATCATGCATAGTTATATTTCATGCTACTGAATTTGATTCAGATCTCTATAATAATAACAATCATATCTCAAGTTGTAGTTTTATCTTCCTTATTTGAATGCTATAAACAAGATTTACCTGCTACATGAAAGCAAAGATAAAGACCCTGCAAGTGTCATCAGTTGGAGATGAGGCAACCCAGGCAATGACAGGAAGGGGCATGTGAGATGGTCACATTTGTGACAAGGCAAAATCGAGGAAGAGAGAGTTGCTGGGAGACACAAGGCGAATTTTAACAGGAAAGAAAATGTTCTGAAACACCTTTGAAGGAAATGAGTAACTGGGGAGTAAATTCAATCATAGGAAGATGAGAGAATCAGTTCAAGTTGGGACTTAAAAGGCAACAAATGTACAGTGTAAACCCAGATGAATTCTTTGAGTTTACATCAATAGCTTTTTAGAGAGTAGTTATCAGTTTTTTCACTCAGGATCTATTCTGAAGGTCTTGTTGCATTGGGGTGAATGTTGTCAAGGCCTCTTTGATCTGATCTGAAGGAAAGGTGAGCTCTTCTAACCTCTAAAAAAAAATAGCAGAGATTTCTAGGAAAGAAAAAAGACTTTCTCATAGTTTCTGAGGCCGTAACTTATTTGCTGCAGTACCTAGAAGTGATGATTAGTGGGGAGAAAAAGAGGAGAGAGGTGTTCAGTCTCTAATCCACCAGCTGAGAGTGGAAATAAATCACACAGATAAATTCAAACCGAGTTGAAGCACTGTAGTCAGAAAATCTGAAGCAGCCATAGCAAAGAGAAGATGGGGAGCAGGGATGTATATCCTCTCCTAGACTGTAAAAGTTTTAGAATTAGGGGAGATTATTCAGATGTTGCAGTGTCTGTCATTTTGCGGGTGAGGGATGCCAGGATGAAGTGAACGGACATGGTAAAAAAGTTCACACCTTCAAGAAAAACACACCACTCCCCTGCTCTAAGTCCCCTGCTGGCTCTCTAGGGCATGTCTGTAAGGCATGGCCCTAGTTTTCTGTTCTTCCATAATCTGGCCTCAAATTCTATTTCTAATCTCACGTCCACTCCCACGTCCCGTTCTTTGGATGAGCAGAGGTGAACTGTTCCGGGCAAACATGGCACAGTGGTTAAAAGTGTTCACTCTAGGGCTAGAAGGCTGGGAGCTGAGTGGTCAGGGGAGTGAACTGTGGGGCAAGGCTATACCAGACAAAGGGAATGGCACATGTGAAGGCACAGGCTCGAAGAGGCAGGGCACGCACGTATGCATCTTGGTGGCATGTTCAGGTAGCTGGAGGGTGGCCTGAGGATGAGGAAAACGGAGTGATGAAGTACGTTTGCACTTTCTAGTGAAAGGTTTTGGGAATTAAGCTAAGCAGTTCAGACATCCCCCCCCACCCCTCTAGGCAGCTGCACAGGATTTTAAGCAGGGAGTAACATACTCAAACTGGTTTGTTCCAGAGAGAATTCTGGATGCATTTCTACCGCTGTCCTTTTATGTATGAATTATGTTTCTGCTAATATTTAATTTGGGAGTTTAGAGTGCATTCTCCCCCTCATATCAATGTTTCTTCATTGGCTAGTCAAGAATGAACATAGGTTATCAGAGTGGTGCATGGAGCAATCCAATACTCGAATATGTTTGCATGTGTGCTCTCGAAGTACATGGACTATTACATGAAAGATCAGAATTTGAATTATCTTGTTTTTAATTTATTCTTTTAAGGTCTGACCGCAGCAGCTGCAGCAGCTGCTGCTGCTACCAATGCAGCCATTGCTGAAGCAATGAAGGTGAAAAAAATCAAGTTGGAAGCCATGAGCAGCTATCATGCCGGTAATAACCAACATGGAGCCGATGCTGAAAATGGGGACATGAATTCAAGTGTTGGTAAGTTGTAGGTTCGTGGAAACTTTTGTGATCATGTGGCTACCAAATTACTTTCTTTTCCAGGATAAAAAACCCATCAGGTGCCCATTCAAGAAGCTGGTAACTTTGAGCCTAGAAAACAGTGTATATTTTGGAGATGCTATTTGCCCCTCTAACAACATGCACTCCAAATAAATAATTAGCAACATAATTTTTTAATACAGGATCAATTTTATGTAGGCAACTTCTACTAACAGCATTCAGTTAACATCTTTTGTAATACAATTAAGTTGCAATAATCAGAATTTTAGTTTAGTTTAGTGTAGTTTAGTTTTTATAGAGCATGTGTGAGTAGGTGGGGAAGGGCAGAGGGAGAGAGAGAAGCTTAAGCAGCCTCCATGCCCAGGGCAGAGCCCCACGCGAGGCTCTATCTTAGGACTCTGAGATCATGACCTGAGCCAAAATCGAGAGTCAGACATTTAAGCGCCTGGGCCACCCAGGTACCCCAATAATCAGAAATTTAAAATATTGACTATAGGTAAAGTGACCAGAATATTTACAGGCAAACCCATGCTTTATCCTTTTAATTCCGATTGGATTTGTTATCAAATAAGTTTGCATCAACATCAGAACATATAAACTTGATTCTTTTGTGTACTGCCAAGAATTATGTTGAGAGTTAATTCTTTCTATATATAACTATTACCAATTTCTCTCATTGTAAATATACAACTTTAATTTCTCTTGATTTTTTTTTCTTTCTTGAGATGTGGAGAAAGAGATGAAAAGTTAATAGTCATTGTTTAACCAAAACCAACAGCTTTCTCTTTGCAGAATTCATTTGGGTAGCTCATTTTTCAAATACAACTTCACATGTGAGTTAATGTTTTTTATTGATGATATCTTTCACATCTCTGTGTTGGTAAGATAAAACATTGTATTCTGCCACTGCACTGTATTGTTTCTCTTTAAAATGTAGAAATTGTGCTCAAAATATAATTTAGCAAGAGAAATTTGGCTACTACAAGATATGTATAAGATACTCTATCCAACATATGTTCATGAAGGACAAAGTAATTCATGGCAGTTCGATTAAATTTTCTTCTCCATGCAATGTTTTCATAGATTATTTCTTTAGATAATCAGCAGCTCTCTACTTTCTGTCCAATGTCATAGAATTAAGGGCATAGGAAGAAATACTATGGATTGTAGTAATAATCATTCTTACAACACTTCCATGGGAGGATACACTGGGTATTAATGTTAGAGTAGGAAGTAATTTTCAAATATATATACAATACACAAAATACCATTGCTTCAGTGATGCCAAAGGGTAGCTTCTTATGTTGAAAAGGGAAAAATAGAAATTTCCCCATAGCACTACACAAGGGAAATAGAAAAAGGGTGGACGTAATTGGTTTCATTTGAAAATAGGTTATAGAGAAGGTGGTGGCAATTCTTAGAAGGATGAAAAGATGTGGAAGAGAGCCAAAACTATGGCTCTACACCGGGCAAGGATGAAGGAAAACATGACTGCTTGCATTTGTAGGGCTCCTAGGGAGAGGATGGAGGGCTGCGGGTTGTTAAGGTCATGGTTCACACACATCAATTCAGACTTTTGAAAATTAAAAAGTTTTGAAGTAAAATGAATGAATTATAATTTTCTTTTTGGAACTATTATATACATTTTTTTTAAAAAAATAAGCAGCTTCTTTCTTTGGCCTATAAAGTAGAACAAAATTAAACACTTCTAGGGGCGCCTGGGTGGCTCAGTTGGTTAAGTGACTGCCTTCGGCTCAGGTCATGATCCTGGAGTCCCGGGATCGAGTCCAACATCGGGCTCCCTGCTCAGCAGGGAGTCTGCTTCTCCCTCTGACCCTCTTCCCTCTCATGCTTGCTATCTCTCGTTCTCTCTCTCTCTCTCAAATAAATAAATAAAATCTTTAAAAAAAAATAAAGACTTCTAAAAACAAGTCATTGGCCACTATAAATTTTAGTTACCATTGCAAAACAAACTGGATTGTTTTCAAAATTTTAGAAGAGTAAGCATTTAACGCAGGCTGTTCTTACTAGTTGGTGTTGGGAGGAGGAATATTTAAGTTAGGCAATTTCATAACATTGACAACAAAAGATATTAAAACATGATATCTCTGAATTTCCTGGGCAGCAGAGCAGAAGTTGACTTTGGAAAATCCAATAGGCATAAGATAAAGAGAACATGGCTCATAATTAGGCATTGACATACATTTAATATTTGCAATTATAGAGTAACACTTGCCTACTGACCAAATTGTGGTTTACCTTAATGATTTTGGTACATAGGCTACCATAGTGTCTTAAAAAACGAAGGAATTTGATTTTTCTTTTGTGTTCTAGTTGGAGGAAATCACTTTTCTTCCATCAAGGTATTTAGTTGGCAGTTTATATTGCTTTTTAGTTTTGACCCCCACCACCCAACACCAATCTGAATCAGGAGCAGAAATTTATTTGAATTTTCCTACAGAGTCTTAATATTTTTAGAGTGCATTAACATTGGTGTCATTGCTAGTCCTTGAGGCAGGTAGATCATTTTTGTTAGATATATGTAGCTGATTTGGGGGGGAAATGTTATCATTGCCATTTTTATTCTAGTCTCACATGCCACTGTTGTCTAAGAATTTATGACTTATTATCCTTCCAGAGCACACCCCCCCTTTTCTAGAGATCAGGGAAAGAAAGTTTGGTGGAGGGGTTGGGTAAGGAAGGTACAGGGTGTTGGTGGTTGGTGGGTGTTGGGGTTGAGCTTGCATAGATCAAAGTAGTTGCTGAATTGGGCAGTTATTTTATATGGCCCCTGTCTTCTCTGGTTCTGACAACAGTGCCTGCCTCTTGTAAGTGTTCAGCAATTACCTGTTCTGTGACTTTGGGAAGTTATGTAAACTTTCTGAGCCTAACATTGCATATCTGAGAAATGGCATAATAGTATCTACATCACGAGAATTAAAGGAGATCCTATTTGTCAAGTGTTTATTTATTACAACGTCTGCTTATCACATTGTTTGGTCACCAGTAAGGGTAGTCATATTGGTATTGCTTTTGCTATTATTATTATTCCAAATTTGCCCTCCTGAGAATTACCTTCTTCCCCTTTTTACAACCATTAACTATTTCCTTCTCTGTGTTCCTATTCTCTGTTAGGTATTTTTTTTTTAAGATTTTATTTATTTATTTGACAGAGAGACACACAGTGAGAGAGGGAACACAAGCAGGGGGAGTGGGAGAGGGAGAAGCAGGCCGCCTGGAGAGCAGGGAGCCCAATGTGGGGCTCGATCCCAGGACCCTGGGATCATGACCTGAGCTGAAGGCAGACACCTAATGACTGAGCTACTCCGGCGCCCCTGTTAGGTATTTGTTAAGCTGCAGGCCTGTGAGTAAATTTGGGGGGAGCCACTGTGTCATTTGGATTTTGTTGTGCATTTGATTTTAGCTCATTCTAGTAACACGAAATAATTATAATCCAGTCCCAGCATTCAGGCGGTATATAGTCTATGGGAGGGATGGCTACATAAGTAGGCAGTCAAAACAGGATGTGCTAGATCCAGGAGTATCAGCTAGTATGAGGTGCTTAGGAAGTGGTATTGAAGCCTAGGAATTCCAGGCAGAATCCCAAGAATCTCAAAAGCCTATATTTCAGAATACAAACTTACTGCTCTCATGAATCTATCAATTGTCTCTTTGAAGGAATGAAAGCCCTCAGAGAGGGGCCACTTATATGATGTATTGTTGCTGCTCAGCCCTGCCCAAATACAGTGACATTTTTTAAATCAATTCGGGTTTCCTTTTTCTCTTGTACTCATCTGGCCCACAAATTCTGTTAAACATTTTAGATTCTCCTGTGTAGGAACATTACCTGAGCCCCCCCACCCTGGTTGTAAGAAAGTCCTTACCCCCTCAGAAAACAGATTTTCTGTTTGTTTAGTTTGGTTTGATTTGGCTTAGTGAGGTGAAGAGATCTTTTTATCACTCATGACTTCTAGTTCTCAATATGAATTGTCAAAATTAGCCCCCCCAAAGTGTTTAGAGCAATCTGTGACACTGGCAAATTATTTTATATTCCAATTTTACATGGTATCCTTGAGCTCTCATCTTCCCAACAGAATGATCATTTTAGGAAGAAGTGAGGACTTCGGGATAGATCCGAGTGAGGCATCAGCACACTGAGTAAAATATATGGCCATGTCTCCATTCTCCCTCATCCACAATCAATTGGATTCTTTTAGTTTAATATTTACTTGCTAAGATGAGATGCTAGTCTGCATGGTGATAAACAGTCTGCTCCTGGCATCTGAAGGTGACCTGTCAGTTCATATGGACAAATCTCCTGCTTACTGAAATGTACAAAATAAATCATTAAAGCAGGCAGGTGCTCATTCCCAGATTTAAATCACCATAGATTTATGATTTGAATTAATGCTTCATTTGGCCATAGAAATAGATGCTGAGACAAATGATATGCACTGGTTGGGGTTTCCATACTGTAGCCATCCTGATATTGATTACTGAGATGTCTTTGCAATCTCTTGTTTATATCAAGTACTATCTTGTGACAGGTTGGCTGATATGAGCTACACTGCAGATAAGAAGGAAAAATGTCCTGGATTCTTTTTAGTGGCAACACTATCCACAACATACAGGCCAGATAAATTGCTATTTTTTTGCTTTAAGGACTGATCTACATAACCAGCTTAAAAAAATGCTGCTTGGAAATTGGGACTGGGATATTGGAAAGGCAGAATTTAAAACCGGTGAACCCAAGGTCAATCCCATAGTATCTACAGCTGTGTTTTTATCTGCTTATCTTTTTTTGGGGGGGGGGCATCATGCACATTTTTGAGGATACTAAATTAATCACGATCAATTTAATCTAAATAAAGGAAACTTATTTTTACTTCTAGTTTTTAAATGCTATATAAATATTGACATAGTAAGCATCTCAGTAGTTTCTATGTTATTTAAATACTTGCTAGACCTAGTATCTTATTCCCTTAACTAATGACAACAAAGGAAATGACTCTTTAAAGATAAATACATTAAATATTATTCCCAAGTGCAAGACTTTGTGCACCATAATTTACCAGGAGGCAGGAAAAGACTGCATTTTTACCTTCTCTGAACATTTTATTTAAGGAAAACACTATGTACACAGTTTAAAGAATACTCGGAGGATTTAAGAGGGACCTTTGCCACTAGCTAATATCTGACTCATAGAACTGGTAAACAGCTATCAACAATAGGAGATTGCTTGCTTAGTAGGAAATGAGTTCATATCTATTCAAAATGTGATCTCAAAACAGATGTCCCAAGAAAATCTCATTGTTTAAACTATAGTCAGAACCCCCTAACTGCTGTTATTTCTTGAAGGAAGTGAAGTAATCTTAAGACTTCAGAATGTCTCTTTCTGAACACTGGAACACAAGAGTACACTGATCACTGAGGCAGTGACCCACCAACTGCACACACACCTCACGTGCCTAAATGTACGATTTCGTTTTCATTTGCTTAAGCTTGCAATAGTTAACAGGGATGTAGGACTTTCAAAGTAAACACAAGAACTTGAGTTTGGGATGAACAGCTATGTTCTTCCATAATATTCTTTACTCCTTATTTCTGTGCATCAACCAACAGCAATAACAAGAACAACAATAACAACAACACAAAAATGAGGGAAAGAAAAGCCCGGGCCAGTAGGAGATAAAATTATCTTACCCAGCTGACCATCCTCTTATCTTTTTTTTTAAAACATTCCAGCAGAAGTAGAATAGTTTATACTGTAGTCATTTCCTTTCTTCTAACTCATGTGTGTATTTGGAAGGAAAAATTAATTTTATGATCTCAGGAAAAAAGTCTTGGAGACCTTGAGAAAGCAAATAAAAGGAAACTGAGAACACAGGCCACCAAGCAGATCTCTGCAGTTGCACATTGGATCCTCTGCCTTGGCAATGTTAATGAACCTCAAATCCTTCCTATAATTAGATGAGGGAATTGCTTATATTTTCAAACAGATGATGCTGCTATAATGAAACGATTGACAGGGAATTTAAGAGTGTCTACAGTAGTCATTTGGTTTCTGTTATAAAAAAAAAGTTTAAAAAGAAGATTGGCTTTAGACATAGGTCCTGGGAGAGGTAGTAATTTACATAGCATGCTATGACAGGTGTCTTTGTATAGTAAGGAAATAAAATGGAAGACTAGAGAAATGATGGGCAGGTACAGCAATTTTTTTGGGGAGGGGTGTCCTATGCTTATTCTGCTTAGGTTTTTTAAAAGGGGCCGAGGCTCAAGAGATGGATCCGGATTGAGTGCACAGCTGTAACTGCTGATGAGCTAATTGCTCCTTATCTCTCAGCCCCATTCATCTTCATTTTTTACCAATTACTGAGAATTATCTGTGTTCTCAGTTGGATATGAGAGTTAATCCTTTTTGGTTAAGCCGGCAGTACTGTGAGCAGATTCCAAATCGGAGGGTGAAAAAGCCAAAGCCAGTTTTCTCTAAAAATGTCTCCAGTTCAATTACAGTATCACTGATTCATAAGAAATTTGCCATTGTTTAACAGATTAAATGTGGAAAGTTTTTTTTTTTCATACTTTCTTAGTTTCGCTGCCTAACAATGATTTGTAAGATCCTTCTTCCTGTCTGATGAGTAAATTTAACAATATTAACAGCCAGGGTCTTGTAAACATGGAAACACACACAAGACTACCCTAAAAGGCCAAAAGGATTCTGACACATGAAATGAGAAATATTTTAGAAGTGATAGCTGTCAATTTATATATAAACACTTTAAATTGATGCTTTTGCTCTGTGACTTCACATATGGTGAGGAAAAGTATGTCCAAACATAAACCTTTTCACAAATGTCACATGAGTGGAATTTAAATGGAAGGACCACATAAGCATCTCTTGAAAGTGTAGGAACTGCCCTGGTTTGTAATTCAATCGATTGTGAATAAGCCATATGGTTCACATCATTCCTTATGCAAAAGATGTCTTCATATCCTGACATTTCACACAAAATTGCTTACCCCAACATTAAAAATCTAAGAAGTAGCAAGCTACTCTTTCAGACATTTTAATGCATTTGTAGATATCTAATATTTCTGGCATTTTTCTTCATTAAATATTTTAAATATGGTAATCTATGTGAAAATATAAAGAATAGACAGCTAACTTAAAATTATCAAAAATTATTGTCTAAAATTTAAACATCTTCCGGCATGACCAAGATAAGTCCTTTTAGATGCATCTACAAACTGAGATGGTAGAGCAGAGAGCAAAATATGTCAGAAGATTTAGCTTCTAGTAGTAACATAGCTAATAAATAACTCAGCTACTTAGATAAGTCTCTTAATATCTCAGCTTTCTTATTAATAAATAAGCAGCTTGATGCTCAGTTACCCTCTTGGCTCTAAAATTCTTTGATTTTTGAAAACTCCATAGAAGATAAAAGGCAAGAAGGTATACTTTATGGTGATTTCCAAAATAAAATACAAACCTGAAATAATGTAAATGTTCAAAACAAGGCACCATTAAATATATTTTAATATGCAATTTCATATAATATTACAGCCATTACACATGATAGGTAAGGGTGGAAAATACTTATTTTGAATATAAGAGAATAAGATGATATAGAATTTTATACCCTTGTAATATATATATTATATGTATATTTATATATATTGTATATATTATATATATTTTATTTGATGTTCTATTCTTGTAATCGTAAAACATAAGGAAATGTAAGATATACTCGTTTGGATATGGAGATATATGTATATATATCCATTTCATTAGAGTTGGAAGGAACTGGGCAAGAGTTTATTTTGTTATGTTATTGTGGTAGAATTGTGAATAGTTTCTCAAAAAGTGTAAGATAGCGTTAAATTAGATTATTTTAAAGTGACACATCAGCGTACTAAAAACTGGTTGTTTTATTAGGCCCCTTTTCATGATTTTCTAGAAAGCACATCATTTTGCATTTTTTCTCATGACATTTTTTATATTTATTGGTTACATAAAAGAAGAGAAACACCAGGGATCATAACAGTGACTATTTATGGAAAAAATACATTTCGATTTTTAAAAGAACCCTTTTCTCACTTAAAAGTTTTTGATCAAGTATTTCTAAATCCATGCTTCTATGTTAATAAAATAATCAGAGTTTGATTAGTAACACAAACTAGCTTCCTGTGTGAATTATTAAATGTATTTCATGATAAGTGGAATGCAGAGAATATTTCTACTTTATTTAGTGTCTGCTTCATTTTCATGAAGTTTCTTAATTTATATGGACAGTTGAAGAACATAATTAGGAAATATTAGCCTAATGTTTTTGTTTTAGTTTTAATATTGCTTATTCCTACTAATGACAGCATAATGAAGTAACCCTGATAATTCAAGCATTTCATACTAAGGTATGTAAATTAAATTATTTTATTTGATGTTCTATTCTTGTAATCATAAAATATAAGGAAATGTTAGATATACTCACTTGGATATGTTATAGGGTAAACTCTATCCCATTCCAGGAGATTGAGAGCATTTATGACAGCCTTGGAAATACAATTTTCATTGAGGAGGGCCCTAAAAATGATCTTTGTCAATCTACACTAACATGCCATAATGTTCATATAAACTTCAAAAATATAGTGGGAGCAAGCATCTCAGTTTAAAATAACCTCAGGCCTTCTTCAACCCTTTTAATATCAGATAACTCATTTTATTCATTAATATGACTATTTTATCTGTTTTAGATTTTAACTTCATATGATGATATACGCTTAAATAAATCTTCAACTTTGTGGTCTGTAAATTATAATGTTTAGTGATAGAAGTTTCGAATATCTTAGGATGACCTGATATTAGAAAGTTTATTCTTTGAGATGTCACTGGGGTCCAACATTATCTGTGAGTGTGAGCCTACAAGTTTATAACTCTGAGCCCTATGACCCTGTCACCAGATCTGGTGTTTCACATTTGTGTGACTGTGATTCTTTTCCAAAGTGTCCAAATATTCCAAAATTGTACAAAGTCATCTGTATGAATGCTGGCCTGTCAAAATGAATATAAAATGGAATAACTAAATGATAATAAGTAAATAATATCATCATTGACATAAATGCCTAAAACTGTCAATTCACTTATGATGAAATAACGTGGCATACATAATCTTGCAGACTCTTGATGCCCCCTCCTCCTCCCCACCCCCATCCCCCCCGCCCCATGAACCTCGATCATTTGGAAAAGAGGAAAGAAGAGAGGACTTAAATATGGTTTTCTTTAACAGCAGGTTATAATGGAAACACAGACCCTTACATTCAGTGCTGAGAGAATTACCAGTTTGATAATGATTAGGAATGTTGTTATTAAAACAGTATGTGCAGTTCATTTTCAACAGTTTTGAATT
>NW_028274809.1:159340988-159415988 GCF_037043125.1 Eumetopias jubatus | reverse complement strand
AATTGGATAAATGAATTGTGAGATGTGTGATTGCATGATGATGTACTCATTTAGTTGTTGCTTTTTGCTTTTACTAATCTCTGTCATATTGGATTTATAAATGGAATGGAGTGACCTTTGAAACTGTGATGGAAATGAAGAGATAAACACAACTTGAAAGGACAAACCAATTAATATCAATGTGTTTGTTACACATACACGAGGAATTTTAATCCTTTGCTCTCTACAGTAAATTTATGATTCATTTGTTGAGTAAAGAGCATACTTTTTCATAGTTACAGATTTTAATCTTATTTTTTTCTAAAAATATACAATTTTACATGACATCATTGTGTATATGACACACAATTAAGTTTTTTTAGTGCATGAATATAGGTATTGCCTTGAAAGACATGACAATATCTCTTTTTAATAAGAAAACAGCTATTATGTACATATATTCAAACATATATGCATATATTTATCTACATTCATATTATATATTTTTAAGTAAATATTGTAATCCTGATTATAGTTAATTCTTGAATAGACCTCTCTTGTAAATTTAGACTCATAACTGATCCTTTCCATTGTCGATAGGATAGATTTAGATTTTTTTCTAAAAATCCTAATTCAGGAATCATAAATAAAGCATTTAGTGTTTTAACCTGTTGACCTGTAATGTTAAAAAATATTGTTCAAAATGAATAAATATACTTGAGTATGCTTTTAAAATAAAATATGAATAGCCATTTATACTTTCTTCTTACTTTGTACTTTCTCCTTTGCCTTCCCCATTTTTTACCTAATTGGGTTTATTTTCATTAAACACTGCTCCCCCCTGTCAAGTTCTGCTGTGGTGTGAATTTTAGAACACTTGTACATTCTATCCCCTTTAATAGCTTAATTATAGAATATAATCAATTTAATATACAGGTTTTGAAATATTGCCATTGATGCACAACAAGGAAAAAAGTAATACAAGCTTGACATTTTAAAACACCAGCATTGAAAGACTTTCACTTCTAATTGATTTTTAAAAGAGTTCCCTAGAAATGTGAGCTCAGAAATGTTTATAACAGCTTTGGCAACATTCCAAAATATTTACCACAAACTGTAACTCAGCAGTTTCTGAGTTCTTTCATCAACTAAGAAAGATGTGTCCCATAATTGGCTTAATCCATGTTGATATTGAACCCCCCGCCCCACATAGACATTATTTTTTTAAGACATAAATTTAAAAGTGATTAGTTCAAAGTAAGAAGTGTCTTCACTTTCACCAGAGAGAAATTTTTAAAAAAGAAAATTATGGATGAGCAAAGCATAGATTCCTTTTATGTTTTTCTGAAATTTTATATTTTCTTCACCCTCACCTTTTTAAAAAATATATTGACCTTCAAAACTGGTAAATCTGACAAAAAGGTGATTTTTTAAAGATATGTTAATATTATAGTCCTCCTTCTAGTTGATTGTAGGTATAAAAAAACTCCCTCAGACAGCTAAAAATAATTAATGGATATGACATCCATTCTATTTTAACAAGCATGCAGACCAAAATATGAGGAACACTGACCACAAGCAATTACTTTAAAAGGCTACTGCTAAGTATTTCAGGAAAAATGATTCTGTTGACTAGTTGTTTGTCAGTTCCTGTACTTTTTTTATTGATTGCTTTTGAATATATAGCCCCATGATTGAAAATGTTGCTGGTAATATCTTCTCTTTATAGTGCCGACCCTACTTCCTGTGACTGATAAGAAATAAATTTACACACAATGGACATAAAGTTTATTTGGATCTCTACTTTCTAATAATAATTTTGTAGTGTGAGGTTTCTTTGAAATTAAGTCATAGAGTAGTCAGAAACTTTACAACTCTTTTACTCTTCCACGTCTTTTATTATTGTGTGTGATTTTCTCAGATTTGATTAAGCATGATAATGTGATATTTCAAAGCATGATGAGCCAGAACAAGTCACTTATTTGTAAGCATTTCTTTTGGAGATGAAAACTACCATAACTGTATAACATCTATTTATTTCCCCCAAGAATCTGTGATTTGTGGTTTGAAATTTCCATATCATAAACTTATACAATACAGGCAGTATTACATTTCGTCAGTAACCAGGAATTCTGATTAGTTATGTATAAATCACTAATGATGAGAAATAAAGGTGACAAAAATAATGAATAAAGAAAGAAAGAAATCAATAAAAATAGGAAAGGAAGTCATCTAGTGGACAATGTTACTTAATTTGTCAAAATAATTCATTACCTGATACAAGTTGCATCTGAGAAAAAGGTTTGCGTGTCCCTCAGTATCAAAATCACATCTGGTTTTCTCCAAATTTGAACTCTAAAACTGTATTAGAAACAAACATTTAAATGTCATCATACTTTCTAAGCATATATATACGTATACATATATATAAATACGTATATTTGCCTACTTTTACACTATGCAGAACCTACTGGCCTATTTTCAACCCTGATTTAGATTAAAAGAAAAGAAAACAAAAACAAAATAAAATGAAAACCTTGAACATAATGCTGTTGAACATCATTTTCACTTTCTTACAGCCACAGGTCCTCTCAGTAGAGTTCTCTTTGACTCCAAATTCCAAGATTCGCATATGCTAATCTTAATGCCTCCAATTTACCACTGATATGCCAATTTCTTCTCTCTTAATCCTCAATCCTCAGACTCCCTCAAACTTTGTAAGTACTCTGTAATATTTAGTGCTGTTCTCCAAAGAAGTTTTTGGTGGGAGTATTGGTGTGGAGGTAGAGAGAGGGAAGGAGGGAGAAAATAAGGAGGAGAACTTTTTAAGTGAAAACTGAGAGACAACACAACTTTGTGGTTCAGTGTTGAGCTGAGAGCACAAAACCTAATACCTAACTACTTGGGTGTAATGCAGGGCTCCATTCTGTACTATTCTTCTTAGGACATTTTTGTGTCAAAATCAACCTGTGTCTCTGTTTCCTTATTTCTGTCATAGGTATAATAATTATAATATAAATATTTCATCGGGCTCTTCGGAGATTATTTGGGTTAAATTAGTTCTCAGAACACAACCTGGCACATCGTAGGCACTAACACAATATACGAAAGTATATTAAATAGAAAATAAAAATAAAATAATAGAGTGTATCGACACACACACATGCACACACATATACACACTCACAAATATCTTCTAAAAAGTTGGTAGTTTCTAGAATTCCCAATGTTTCAACATTATTTGGAACCATATATAATATTTTTTCCCCTACATGCCCTCAACATTCCTTACTTATCCGGATTCCTTACTAGTTGACTCTGATTTAATGTTTATCCAAAAGGTTTTTTTTTTTTCTTTCTTTTTTTTATTTGACAGAGAGAGACACAGCGAGAGAAGGAACACAAGCAGGGGGAGTGGGAGAGGGAGAAGCAGGCTTCCCGCGGAGCAGGGAGCCTGATGTGGGGCTCGATCCCAAGACCCTGGGATCATGACCTGAGCCAAAGGCAGACGCTTAACGACTGAGCCACCCAGGCACCCCTATCCAAAAGGTGTTTTATTGATGATTTGCTGCAGTCTGAGCCTAGAGTTCTGCTCAGGAAATATGCTGCCATTTTTAGATGACATAACTACACTTTTTTAAAAGGCACATACACATTGGAAGTGCAAAGAAGTGGCAAATGTGCCAATTTCATTGGCACATTTTTTTAAGAAATTGATAATCAGCCTGTAAACTTTTAATTGAAAAGTTTTGTCTCATGTTATCAGACAAATACATTCTCCAACTCTAAAAACTGACATTACTTTATTCAGTGCACATAAGACTTCCTTTAATTAGCCCTTAATAAGCTTGGTTTAACTGGGATTTATGGAAGAACAGTGGTCATTAACATTAGCCAGATTAAGACTGTGTTAATTACTATTGATAGATAAAATAACGTGCAAAATGGTTTAAATTATTCCTATACTTATGAATTGAAAATAAGTTTGAAGCTTTTAAATGGAAGCTATATTTTATTTATACTTTAAAATTGAATATTTGCTTCCATACATGTAGGCATAACAATAATACACATGATTTCATGGTTTAAGTTTTACAACTTCTTTGGATTTACTTTGAATTAAAGATAACCTTAAAATATCATTTTGGATAATTTCCTAAGGTTAATGTTTGGAAATTTTTACATTTACTCTTATGATTTATGATATGTGATTTTAGTTAGATACAAATGAGTATCTTAATTATACATTATCTTCAAAAGACATAGTTACTTCCTTTTTAGTAACTGATAGATCCAAATGATTTCTTCGAAATCCTTGAGAGGATTTTTATGATTGTGGCAATTTTATGTTAAGGCTATCTTTTAGTGTTTATAGCTACCCTTGTTATCTGTTTTCCTTATCATATTTGGGGTTAATAATAACTTCAGTTTAATGATTTTTTTTCCCTCCATGTATCAGTTACTGTGTATTACATCAAGTGAAGGTATTTCTCAGGATTCCTCAAGTAGTTTCTGTGCCACCCATTGTCACACCCATTTCCTTGAAATGGCTCTTGTAGAATATATACAATATTTAATATTATTCAAAGTATATCAACCAACAGTGAGCTCTAGATTGATGGAACCAATGGAATTTGCGTAGCTTTCATTCCACAGAAAATTGTGCAATCCAGTAATTAAATTTCATAGGGTTAATATCCTCTCCTCTAAATGATGTAGACTATCCTCTTCCATGTAAAGATCCATAATACTGCCTGGGTGGCCCAGTCGGTTGAGTCTCCAACTCTTGATTTCAGCTCAGGTCATAATTTCAAGGTCCTGAGATTAAGCCACCCTCGTGCTCTGTGCTGGGTATGGATCCTGCTTAATATTCTCTCTCTCCCTCTTCCTCTGCGCCCTCCCCTCACCCTGTGCACATGCTTTCTCTCTCTAAAAAGTAAAATAAATAAATATCCATAACAAGACTTTTTGTATGGTCTCAAGCAAAATGAATTATAAATAAATATAATCTCTTGTCCCAACATGGACTCTGACTCAGTCTTTCCCAAACTCGGTAAAATATCAACCTTTTTAAAAAAACCCACATGCCCAATTTAGAAAATTTACAGTCATACGTGATGTCTCTCTTCCCTTATCCTGCCTCTACTTTCATTTATAATACTTCACTATGTCTGTTTATTCTTCTTCCAAGCCACATGTAGGATGCATATTCCTCTCTCCATTGAGTCTACCACCAGCGTGGTAAGCCAAGTTAACTTCATCCAGTCTGCCTGATTTTACTCTTTGTCTTTTATATCCTCGCTCCTTATAACACTTAACTGTGGTGATTGTAAAGCATAAATTAAATCATGAAATTTGCCTTTTAAAAAGGCTTCAGTGGCTTTTTATTGTGCCTCGAAGAAAATTCAACTTCCTTAGCATGGTCTGGAAGACCCTGCGCAGTAAGGAATGTACTCTACCTCTGCTCTCAAAACCCTGGAGTTATGCTTCCCCTTATGTTCTCCCCACGTTTCTTCAGTTCCCCAAATGTACTGCATACCTTGCTTCTCCTAGGTTTTCTTAAGTCTGGGCGGTGGGCCTCTCTTCTCTGTATTCTTGACTTTTCTAACTCCTACTCATTGTCCAGTCTCTGCCTAATATCCTTTCTTGAATGTGAAATTTGTTAGTTCTCTTGTTCTCTCAACCTGTTACATACCATACCACGCTGTTATTTCTGTAGCACTTTGAAGAATTTGAAGAATTTATAACCTTTATTTGCAAGTTTCTTTGCTTGGTGACCATCCTCCTCCATGAGACAGTCCAGTTGCTGAGGGCAGGGCTGGCTTTGCTGCATCGACTGGCATGTGTTGTCAGCATATGGTTGTTCAACAAATATTCTAGTGGGGTTTTGGAACTAGAAGAAACCTTGAGCTAGTGTTTGGTATGTACACCTCTGCATTTCAGCCCCCGGTGGTAGCACACTGAAGCTGGCTCACAAAAGTCAGTTGTTAAATAGTCAAAGAATTTATAAGATAATTGTTTTTAAAAAGTCAGTTAAAATTAAATTATATGAATTTAGAAATAAATAAAAATAATGGCTATAAATACTCAAAACTTAAAAAAAATCCTGAGTGAATGCTTAATGAATGCATGCTCTATTAGGCAAGAATACCTTTGTATAAATATCCATGTTACTGCTGGCTTTCTCTTTACTCTTGGAATTCCTCTATACTCTCACCAGTTAGAATATTTCCTTCATTTCAGAGCTAAGTTCAAGCTGCACTTTGTTCGGTGTCAGCATTCTAGGATTTTACCATGTAAAGTTTTAATTCTCATTTTCACATCTACTTTTTCTTTCCATTTAATCTGAGACATAAAATCTTAATATTGTTGGCATTTCCATTTTACAGATGAGTAAATTGAACCTCAAAGCACATCATTTCCTGCCTGACATTTTGTGACTTTTAAGGTAGTGTCACTGAAGGCAGGGCCCACTGTTTGGTCTGCTACTTTAGTGTTTATTCCAGGTTATTACAAGAGGGAAAAGAAGGTTCATTCTTTTAAAATATATACATTAAATTAGAAATCCAGGAAGTTGACTTCCAGTTTGATTTTACTAGTACATATCCAGGTGAACTTGATGACATAATGTAACCTTAATGTATCTGACTTTACTAAGGTTGGTTAGTTGCAGGGCTTAGAATTTAAAGCTCTCAATATATACAGTTCTGTGATTATATAATGTAATATAACATAAGTATATGGTATCATGAAGTCACTCAAATCAACCTCCCTATTAGAGGGGAGGTAGGATGTTACAATGGTGATTCAAGAACAGAATATAGTAAGACATTTAGAATCCTTGGACATAATTCATACACTGGAGAATTTGAAAATAAAATTTGAGTTGGTACCCTGTCAACTTTATTATTTATCACTTTCCAGTTTTTTACCCTTGGCCAACAAATTGCCCTGAAACATATAACAACAAAAACATCTTTTGTGGCTTTATATCCTTGTTTAATAACTATCTTTAAGTCACCCTCCTATGATTGTCCCCCAAATAATATGTATTCTCTATATCTGAGCTGTTTATATGATATGTTCCTTGGATTATGCTATAAACTCTTTGTGGCAGGGACCTTGTCTTTTTATATGCTCTATAAAGTACCATGCATACCTAGGGAATTTTATGAATAATAATAAAAAAGGAGGCCCCCCCAAAAAAGCTTTCATCAGCAGTGTTTTATTTTGCATGTGAATTTAAGGATGAATTCATGCTATTGTCCATATTTCTAGAGAAACAACTGCTTATATTACAAAAGTTGTCTATGAAGAAAGCATGTGATATTACATCTGAACATTTACATTGCTGGTAAAGGAAGAATAAATGAAGCAATACAATTTGCTTTTTCCTGTCCATTATAAAAATATTGCCAAGTCTGGCATGTGGTTCATAAAAACCAAATATTTTCTAACACAGCTGTGCATGAGGAAATAAAATACTGCAGGTATAAGAAACCACCTGTTTGCCAGAACAGGAGTTTCAAAAAAGATAAACAGCAGAATTTTATATGGGTCCCTGTTGCAGGTCTATTCTACTATTCTACTATTCTACTATTAATACTAAAACCTTAGCACTTGTTCTTCAAACGGGTGCTTTGCATGTGAATTGAAGGCTGAATAAGCCCATGGATGATTCACTAATAAACACCACTGGTTTTTCTATTCAGTACACAAGATGATATTGAATACAACTGTCAAAGATAATTTTGCAACCAATTCAGTTTTAAACGCCCAAAATTATAACAAACCACAGATTCCTGTTTACTCAAAATACTCTCCTTTCTCTCCTTCATCTTAGTTGCAAAACTCTCATGAACTTGACAGTATTTTCCCTTGATAAAGAGAAAGTCTGAAATATGCCATAAATCATACTGAGCTACCAGAGAAATTCAAATTGCTGTAAGCACAAGTACCGAGGGACCGCTTAGGCACTGCCTGAGCCATAATGCAACATTCACAACGAGATCATTGCATCATAATCTCATTCTGGCTGTGATTTGCTTTGTGTGTCGGGGGCTCAAATGTCAGAGAGAGAGAGAGAGAGAGAGAGACGAGTGATATTGTCAGGTTAGATTTCTCTCCTATTTTACATTAAGTAAACAATCAGAAAAACGCATTAATCTATCAAATATTTCAGAAATTAAAAACTTCTCTGAAGTTTTATGTGCATAGGACATTTCTTGATAATGTATCATGCAGGTATCTTTAGCACCAGAATTTCTAGAGACAGTGAAGAGAGTTTTATTTTTGCTTCTTGCTTACTAAGAGTTATTAAATAAGTAAACTACTGATACCATAATCACTAAGGTTAATAAAGGTTATCAAACAAAACCCAAGAATATTTCTAATCAGTGTAAAATATCCATATCTGGAAAAATATGCCAAATTGCAGTTATATTCAAAGTTTATGTCTTTGTGTTATAATAATATATTGAATTTTTACCAGTGCATGTGTATGCAGAAATACATATGTATACATATGTTTCTGTGACTTACATGGATGGCCTCTCTTTAAGATTCATCTTTGGCAACTAGGAGATGCTTTTTAGTTTGTTCTTATATATAATAGCATCCAAGTACTAAAAACAAAAACAATTTTGCCACATCTTTGATATTTGAATAAAAGGGTATAACCACAGCTTTGAATTGAAGGTACATGACCATTATTACTTTCATGTGTAGGCAGTAGAATTTTGCCTTATAAAATAAAATATAACTTAGAATATAATTTTTATAAGCCTCAATAAGCCATACAGGTATTCCTGCTTTGTTGTCTAGTTCTCATTTCATATCAGAGCAGGTAGGTATTACCTTTTAATTATGCTTAGTAGTTAAAACAGTTTACAGAATCCTATTATGCTGCCCAAACTCTATCGTTTCAACTTGAAAATTCTAGAAAGACAATCATATCAACTGCAAATGAGAATACTTTTTTTTCTCTTCTATCCAGGTCGTTTTGCTTTTTATTTTTATTTTATATTTTGGTATCTCAACTGAGTGGATTGTCCAGACTTTGAAAACAAAGTTGGATATTGGTTTTCTGCCTTTAGTTTTATAGAGAATGTGTTTCTTTTCTCTCCCTTGTGTATAATATTCTCTGATGGCATCTGAAACTTTGTTTATAAAGATGAGAATTTTTTTCTTTTACTAACTTAATATCAAGAATGGTTTTTAATAATATAGATTTTTGCACATTGCATTTAGCTAGTTGTGTTTGCTAGAACAATAGCTAATATTATATGTCTATTTCAGCCTTCAATCTAGAATAAAAGAACATGGTTCCTTCTTTACTGTATGTATGCAGCACTAGGAAAACATCAACCTATCCCTATATGTAATAACGTTATGATACACATGTATGTATGTAATTCATACATATGCATGTATGCATGTATATAAATTAAGATAAATGCAGTGATAACCTGCCATGGTGACAAAATGGGATCAGTTTTCTGTTCTAGGCTTATGAATGATGCAGATTTTCTACTTCTTTTTTTTAGTTTCCATAGTTCTTATCCAAGGACTGTGCACATAATAATCCACTTCATATTACCTGCTCTATCTTATTTAGTAGTGACTTAGAGTAAACTTTATTATAGTATTAATGTTGCTTAACATCTGTGTTATAAAATGTTACTTGCATTAAAGAAAGAGTTTCTACTTTTCTCCTTTCAAGGTTTAAAAGAAAGCAAAAGAAAAACAAAAAACTCAAATCATTCTTCTTATTGTCCAAACTCCCATGTGGCTTAGAATCCCTTTCATATCCTCCTCAATTACACAGTATCTTCTTAAAGGCAGACACAGTGATATCTCCCAAATCTTTATACATTTATTTCCCCAAACTAGATCTGTATGTTCTGTGACATGTATTTGGTAAATTCATTGTGGACTGTGCATCTAAAGTTTGCAAAGGCTCCTGTTCTCTCATTGGCACAGATTACTAACTATTATAGAAAAATAATAGTGAGAATGAATTTGGCATACTCAAGCCCATGTATTTTCCTTTCGAAGTACCACGGTATGTTAGTCCTTATTGACTCTAGAATAATTTAGTTTTGAGTTAAATTAAGTGAACAGAAATATCATATTCTTCATTTTGAACATCATTTACTATTGAGCTAATCTGAGACATTTGTAGAAGTGTATATTTTGTTTTCTAAAGATTTTATTTATTTATTTGAGAGGGAGGGAGAGAGAGAGAGAGAGCAAGCAAGAGCACAACAGCAGGGGGAGAGAGAAGCAGACTCCCCGCTGAGCAGGAAGCCAGACACAGGGCTGGTTCCCCGGACCCTGGGATCATGACCTGAGCCGAAGGCAGACACTTAACTGACTGAGCCACCCAGGTGCCCATAAAAGTGTATATTTTAATTGACTTGTTTATATTTGAGGACTTGAGGATAAAGTTTATTATTAAGAATGTTCCAGTAGCCGTATGGTAATAAATACCATTTATGACTCTAATTCGGAGTCAAAGTGTCATCTGGGAGGCATCAGAAGTTCTGAGTTTGAATCCTAGAACTGTTGCAGTGCTACTTTGAAGCCAAGTCCACATTTTTCCATTTTCTCTCATGTAAGATGGACACAGTGACATTTGGTTAATAGGTTTGATGAGTGAAATATTTTTTAATGTGTATGAAAATCTTTTGAAACCAGTTTGTGTTATGTGGATGCCTGAGATGACTGTGGATGTTATCATTATTCATGTGATTTGAATATACGTATGTGATATCAACCAGTCTTATTGTTCAGGAAAAACATTTTCCTTATGTGTATATAAGACTGGTTTGTAAATGACTAAATTCTCAGTTCAGCTTTATTTCTTTATCTCTCTTAAGGATAAATTCATGATATCTATGTCTTATCCATAAAATAAATTGTTATTATCTCTATTACAAATATATTAAAGTTATTTCTAATTCATAATACAAATTTCGTCCATGAATTTGAAAAATTCTGGTAGAGTGGCATGATGATGAGTTAATATTCATCACTTAATAGGTCCGGGCATCAGAGTCTTTACTTATAAAATGAGAGGGGGAAAGGTAATTTTCAAAATTTTTCATTTAAAAATTCTTTGATTTTATATGACCCCTGTTCCTTTGAAAATGGTACACCTGACATGCTTTCTGAATTTTGTTGGTATCTTGCATCTTATTATGTTTTAACTACCCTCCGTAAAGTACCAGCCCTCACAATAGGAATTATTGCTGATGAAAATCTTTTTATATACTTAGTGAAATAAGTTTATCATAATCTACTAGTTACTTTTTAAAAATATTTTATTTATTTATTTGAGAGAGAGAATGAGATAGAGAGAAAGAGCATGAGAGGGGGGAGGGTCAGAAGGAGAAGCAGACTCCCTGCTGAGCAGGGAGCCTGATGCGGGACTCGATTCCAGGACTCCAGGATCATGACCTGAGCCAAAGGCAGTGGGTTAACCAACTGAGCCACCCAGGCTCCCTCTACTAGTTACTTTTATCAAGAGTATTTTTTCTTAGAATTAAAATGCCAAAACCGAACTTCTAAGGGACAAACAGTATTCATATTTGATGATAATTGAAGTTTAAACCTGGGTTTTAAAGTCAAACATATTTTAGTGCAATATTTTTACAGACTCTCTTTTCTCCAAGTAACAGTAATATCACAAATACATTTTTTTGAGGCCCTTAGAAAAACCATTTTCGAATTACATGGGTTAGTAACTTTACAACTTAACTCTTAACTCTCTTAATATTAAGATCATAGCATATAAGGTATAACAGTTTATACAAAATAATAATGAGCCTGTACAATTGAATTTAAAATGGGAATTTTTAATATCAAATAGAAGACTTGCAGTGTAAGGATTAAATTATCATATTGTGAAAAAGTTATGCAAGTGAACACTATGTTTTTATGAGTATAAAGTATAGTCTGAATAAATCTATGAAAAGCTCCTTTTTTTAAGTGCAATTATTTGCTATAATGTGTAATTTTTCCTGCCCTTATGTTTATTTTAATTTTAATATGAAAGAAATGATCATCCCATTTTCTTTGAAAGTGGTATAAAGGTAAAACCACAAACCTCTTGAAAGAATTCCTTTGTTCCCAATCACATGAATGTTGTTGGAACAAAATTTTGCCACCTGCCAGAGGCTTTAAAAATTAAATCAAAAGGCTCACTGCTTCAAAATACTCAAACCAAAGGTAGGCTTCTGGATGAAAATGTAGTGACTAGATCATTCTCATCATACACTTATTATCGTGCAACAGAAATGATGGATCTTTTGCTACCTTTCACTAGAGAATAATTTGTAAATAAAAATGAAAATATTTAAATCATGAATAATTATTCTTTTGTCCTTCCTGAAAAATAGAATTGGGCTCTGAAATTGAGGGTGTCTATGTTAGGTATTAAAACTTCCCAAAAGAAAAAGAGAGTAAAAAAGGTGAGGTGTTTCTAACACTAGTTAAAACAATTCAGTGTTGGCATGCTTCATTAACTGTTTGCATACAAGACAAAGTGCTTTCTGATGAAGTGGAAAACCAACTTGGGACCAATTTTCCACAACATAAATTCAACACTCATTCTACCTCTTGATACCTTTGTATTCAAACTACCAAGAAGGCTTTTCATATCTGTCGTATCATAATCATTTTAATACTCCTATTTTTGAATTCTCCAATCCTTGAAAATATTTTTATTTTAGATTATTTCCTGAGGATAAATTTAAGATTAACATTTATTATTTTTTAAATAAATGTGAATTAATTGCATTAGCAGTTATCAAATTTTCTTAGTAGGAATCCATTCTTGTCATGTAAGAAACATGATAAAAGAGCTTTTAAATGGACAGCTTAAATAAAATCTTGGTTACACTCAATTCTATTCTCTCTCTCTCTGTCTCTCTCTGTATATATACATATATGTAAGTATCATAAGGCCTGTGATATATTAAGCATCATTGCAAATTTAATCATCCTATACAATATCATTTCGATACCAACAGAAGAAGAGTTAGCACCTCTGTAAACCAGCAAAGGAAATGAGTGCTAAGTTGGAAGAGCACCATTATTGATCATTGTGTCACAGTAATGCGGCTTCAGTGGTAGGTATGTCAGATCTGCCAGACCAACAGAGAATAGCTACAAAGTGCTACCAAACACAATGAGGTTATCCACAGTCCTTATAGAGTGTAACTTATTGTTTGGTTTGGTACATCGTATCTCGTCTTAATCAGTAATGTTCAAAGATCACCTTCCCTTACACAGAGTGAGAACCTTGGAGACAGTGTCTGTCTTCACTTCTTCTCTTCTCCAGACTCTTTTCTAGACTGCATGAGGAAGGAAAGGGACATTGTAAATTTTTTATTATTAATAGAAGCACAACTTAGAGTTAGTTGATGAACGGGGAGAATCATACGTTAATTTTTCACATCATACAAATCTCTCTCTTAAAGTACTGTGAGCCAGCTTTTTTTGTGGGAAAAATTTCTTTGGTAAAGGCTCAAAAATGTTACATGAATATATATTTTTATTGTGTGGAAAGGAATCAGTTTCTAAATATTCATACTATGAAACATTTTATCACATTTAATATATTCAATAGCTATACTTAAAATTCATTTCATTGAAGTTTAGTGTCATGTTCACACTATACGAAATGTCTTAAATCCTTGAATTTTAAAATATTTCTAATTACTGATCTTGTGATTTCAGAGGGAGAAATTTATCATACTCAAATTATTTCCTTTGGTATTAAAAATCAAATCCTGTTATTTAATTAATTTATTTAAAAAATGACATCATATTGCATTAAAATCATGTATGATTCAAGTAAGGAACTATACCCCTGATATAAAGAGTATGTGGAAGTAGTAGAAATTTAGTATTTTAAAAATATGGTTATTGATTCAGTGAACTAAATATATTAAACATGTAAAACATTAGATTCTTTTAATATACAGGCATAGAGATCTATGGATTTTTTTTCTGGAATGTTCCAGGAGTTTAATCAAGTTTTAAATCAATCCACTACTTAGGAAACACTTCAATATAATGCATTTTGTTAAAGTGAGCTACACCCAGAGTGGTTCTGGAATTCAAGCCATTTTGCATAAATACTGCTTCATACATGTATATGTTTATAGAATACTTTGCCAATGGGAGAAAAAAAACTAAACGAGATCAAAGGGAGTATTTCTGTTTATTATTTTGATTAAAATACTAGTAGGCCAAATATCTCCTTTGAAATTCCCTTTGTTTTGACTTATTAGCAGGATATGATGCTAGAGATGATAAGATAGTGCCTTTGATGTAGGAGGAGCTAAATGAGTGAATAGTTCCATTACCATTTGGCACCTGGGTTCTCTAAGGTATGGCGTTTACTCTCATAATCTACTCGATGAGATAGTTTCTATTTAGATACCAAGGACAAGCTGGGACAAAATATGTTTTCATTTTTCTGTTCAGTTATATCACCTTGATTAGTCTTAATTCCTGAAAGGGCCCCAGTTATTGGAAAGTATAAAGCCAGAATCTCTGTGCTTGGATATTTTACTTTTCGAAAGTAATGTTTAATAGTTTGGCCTCATGAGAAATTATTCATGTTTCTGAGCGCATGGATGACAGAGTTGGTAGAATTACAATGAGTATTCCATCCGCAATGGTTGTTTGGCCTCTTGAACATCAAAGTAGTTAAGTTCCACTGTGGAAAGTTGAAGGATTTACCTTGTTTGTTTTGTCTTTTAGAATATTTAGTTCATTTTTCACTTAATCTTTTGATTTGATGTTTCTTGAATCACTAAGTATTTTTATGGTAACTGTGCATTTAGATTTTTAAGTAGTTTTTGAAATATAAGATAAATGAAAAATTAATAAATTAGAAGATGAGATTTGAAAACATCAGTAATCACGGAAGATTGCTAAATTACATGAAGTGGTTTTATATTGCACTTTACTATTCATTGAATATGCTAACATTATATTTCATGAGTAGAGTTTTAAAAATACATTTATTATACCAGATAATGTGTCATATCAGTGTCCTCATACCGGACATAATGGCTTAAACTAGAAGAGACTAAGTAGACATGTCATCTCAACAGTTATAGTATATTTAGCATTGATAGAAATACCAAAGTTGCTCTCACATTCTTTTGAAAATACAAATAGGCCTTTATTCTCTTTCATAATAAATAATCACTTTTCATAATTTTATTTACATTAGGTATTATATATATAGGGTATCACCTATACATATATCACACACATAATTTACTTGAATTAAAACATAACTTTTGGACTAATATAATATTTCCAACATTATAAATATATATTTCTCTCTATAGGTAATTTCTTTAAATGTTAGCTGTTAGAACATTTATCCTCTTTATAACTGGCCAACATATAATGTTTTAAAAGTAGCCATTTGTATAAACCAGGTACTACTGTATTTCAGACTTTGCATATAATACAGAAAGAACAATTTATACACTTCTTAATATGATGGAATTCTTTAGCGCAACTATCACAGCTTTGCAGAGAGGTGCTTTATTTTCCTGAAATAAACATTGAAAGCTATGCCCAGCCCAGCCACTCAAGGCACACATTTAACACTCACCAGGGGGGGAGGTTTGGTGTGCTGAGCCCACTAAGTTTTAGATCTCAGAAGGGGCTTTACACCCTGTGGTGTAGGCACACTTCTTTCAGCAGAAAGTATGTCATTAAAATACTGCCCTCTTGCAGTGACTTCACACTAGTGTAGTTGGAATTGTTTTTAGTCACTACACAGCATGAAAAGCATTTTGGTATTTTCCTGAAGTAATTTACCATTTGTGTACAGGTCACAATGGGGGGAAATCAGTTTCTTCATGACAAGCAATATTGACTTAAGTCCAGTATGTCAAGAATCATTTTCAATTTTTGCAAAAGGAAGAAAGGAAGAAAAGGAAGGAAAAAAGAAAGAAAGAAAGAAAGAAGAAAGAAAGAAAGAGAAAGAAAGAAAGAAAGAAAGAAAAGAAAAGAAAGAAAAGAAAGAAGAAAAAAGAAAGAACTAAAGAAAGAAAAAAGGAAAGAGAATGAGAGAAAGAAAGAAAAAGAGAGAAAGAAAAGTAACCATTGTGCCATGATAGTTACACTCACATGTTTATGTACCCACATATTTACAAAACAAAAATGAAACTGAGTCATAAATGGAACTATGTTAAGCAAAAAGACATTCATCTTAACTTTTATCAATTCAATACCCAATTTAAATAAATAATTCAAATGATTCACTGTGAATGAAAGCATAGAATAGAATATACTACGTTTTATTGGGTAACTTAAAAATATTAAAACTGCTTCTTTTGGCATCATGGAAACACATTCTCAATGAAAACATTGTGCGTTGTATTATTAACTCACAGCATATGATCTCCATTTCTGCCTCCCTAGATTTCTACCCCCCTGGGATAGAAACAATGTGGACTCACACATTTATTATATTAATTAGAAATCACTACCTAATATAATTATTCTGGCAAGCACATGGTGAGTACTGAAAATATTATTGACAGAATTTCTCCATTTAACTCTGGTGTTAAAAAGATTTGCATGTCTAAAACTGCCTTGATTAGATATTGTTTTTGACGACTCTGCTCAGTGTTTTACTATATGCACATTAAGCATGAGGACTTTTAGCACGTCTGAAGTAACATCTGCTCTGTCTTTTTGTTGCTGGGTTCATGGTATAATTAGCTCTATATTTCACCAAATACAATTTTGCTCCCATGGCGGACAAAGCAGCATGAAGAAAACATAAATAATTGCAGATTAGAGAAACAGAAGGCAAAGTGGGTGTAGATGGCTTTGATAAAAAAGGGTTAAGGAGAATAGAAGGTCAGCTCATTATTAAGAAAAGAAGGAGGCAGTTAAAATTAGATATGGTCTTTGTAATTAAAGAAAACACACACAGATTTTTCTTTTAACAATGTCTCCTATTTGGCCAAATAGTTTAGTGACTTGCAATGATGTAGTTTGTTTTGTGTTTATTTAGGAAACACTTTAAGAAATATGCACATTTGGATACATACACACGAAATTTAATTATTAGAGGAAATGTTGAAAAGATAGAAGAGGTTCTGTGTTAAGTTTCCCAGAGTATAAAACATTCTTTTTAAAAAGATAATACCACCTTCATAGAATCAAGTTAGCTCACTAAAGCCCGCTTGTCAGGTTTTTATAGCCTGATAGTCCAATTTCACTGTGCCTCCAAACAACCATTAGTCAATATATTTGCATAAGCCAGTAGCATTCCCTTCGTGTTAGATTCATGTTAAATTTGGGACTCTTCACTCTGTTAAATATCTGGCTAAGTGTGCCTCATTGTTTAGCATTACACAAATCATGTAAAAGAATATTACATAATATACACAAAGTATATAAAAGAGCTAAGGTTGAAATGGTGTGTTTTGGCAACTGACAACATAATCTGTTGTACAGATTTTTTTAAATATGCTACATGATCAGTGATGACATTAGCTTCATAAATGTGACATGTAATTTTCCTCATCTCTCGCTTTTTGACTACAAATCATAAAGTATCCTGAAGTGTTAATAGAGTACTAACTTGGTACATACTTTATTTGTATTAGAAAAAGTCCTCAAAAGTCCTTAAAGCAAAGTAATAATCTGTTTTTGTTTTGTTTAGGGAAAAAAAGGTGGATAAAGGAGATTCTGATGTTAGAGCTATTCATCCAATAGCATAAAATGGGTGAGAGTATCAAAACATACTTTCTATTTCATTCTATATCTGAAGCATAAAACTCACATATCAACTCAATTACTACACAAACCCCAAAAAATAAAATCCATATAGCAATACTAAGTGATAAATTACTATATAGTCCTGTGTTGAAGGACAATTTGAAAGGTAACTATGCAATGCAGCATAAATAATTCAAAAATAATATATTCTCATAGTGATTTTTCCTATTGAAGAAAGATAAAATATTTCTGTTCCATAAGAATATTTTTTCACATAGATAGCAGGCTTAACTATATTAATCACTCTAATAATGCGTGGGAGGTTTTACCATCTCTCCGCGGACATCCGGCTTGCCTCAGGCAGGCAAAAAGTTGTACAGGGTCAGGGCCGTATGTAAATAAACCATTTCCAGAAGAAAAGTACCACAAAATAGCATGATGTTATTTGTCTTCTAATTCTTTGAATTGCATTGGGTTAATAGAGGGTATAAGGCAAAATCCTACTTTGGCACATACATGATTATTTAAATTGTACTTTTTCTGGAATCATGAACTCTGAGTCAAAAGGGACTATAGATAATTGCACATTAGAGTCTTCCAGGGAGCTTTATTTTTTTTTAAGTTTTTATTTAAATTCCAGTTAGTTAACATACAATGTAATATTAGCTTCAGGTGTACAATATAGTGACTCAGCACTTCCATACATCACCCGGTGCTCATCATGATGAGTGCACTCCTTAATCTCCATCACATATTTTACTTGTCTCCCCACCTGCCTGCCCTCTGGTAACCATCAGTTTGTTCTCTATAACTAACAGACTGTTTCTTGGTTTGCCTCCCTCTCTCTTTTTTCCCTTGTTTGTTTTCTTAAATTCCACATATGAGTGAAATCATATGGTATTTGTCTTTCTCTGACTGACTTATTTTGCTTAGCATAATACTCTCTAGCTTCATCCATGTCATTGGAAATGGCAAGATTTCATTCTTTTTTTATGGCTGGGTAATATTCCATTGTATATACATATACCACATCTTCTTTATCCATTCATCAGTTGATGGACGCTTGGGCTGTTTCTATAACCTGGCTACTGTAGATAATGTTGCTATAAACGTTGGGGTACCTGTATCCCTTTGAATTAGTATTTTTGTATTCTTTCGGTAAATACCTAGTAGTGCAATTGCTGGATTGTAGGTAGTTCTCTTTTTAACTTTTTGAGGAACCTCCATACTGATTTCCACAGTGGCCGCATCAGTTTGCATGCCCACCAACAGTGCAAGAGGGTTCCCCTTTCTCCTCATCCTTGCCAATACCTGTTATTTCTTGTTGATTTTAGCCATTCTGACTGGTGTCAGGTAATTTCATTGCTCATTGTAATTTTGATTTGTGTTTCCCTGATGATCGATGATGTTGAGCACCTTTTCATGTGTCTGTTGGCCATCGGGATGTCTTCCTTGGAAAAATGTCTATTCATGTCTTCTACCCATTTTTAATTAGATTATTTGTTTTTTGGGTGTTGAGTTTTATAATTTCTTTATATATTTTGGATACAAACCCTTTATCAGATAAGTGATTTGCAAGTATCTTCTCCTATTCCATAGGTTGCCTTTTAGTTTTATTGTTTCCTTCTCTATGCAGAAGCTTTTTATTTTGATGAAGTCCCACGACACAATAGCAGAGCCTAGGTGGCACATATTGGAAGTACTGTAAGGCACCAGGCTCTGGGTGCCACAACACCTCTTCTTCATAAGACCATTACTTTTAGAAGCAGGAGCCATAACTGGCTTTTCTAACACATAGAAGAAGGCAGGGAGCTTTTAAAAAAATCTAGATTTACTTCTAACCAACAAAATCATAATAATCAGTATGAGCAGGATTGTATACTGGTATTTTTTTTTTAAGTTCAAGTTGCTGCCGATGAAATGCCGGTTTTGAGGACCATTGAATTCTAATTAACTTTTCTTGATTTGAGGCTCATTTACATGTTTTTGTCAATATAAACTTGAAAACCACTAGTTATTTTATATCCATTACACAATTCCATCTGTGGAAAACTTGGTTAGAAAGTATTTGTATAAATTATACACAATGACCACTTAGAATGTGAGAGTCCTTCAGATATTTGAAGAAAACTATAGTGGATCCTTCATTTTTATTCTGCTCCTTTCCTTGCTTTTTTCTGTATATCATGGTTTCCTGAATCCTCATTTTATAGCTTATAATTTTAAGTGCAGACAGAACAAAATCACATGGAGAGGCTTTATTAAACCAAGTATATCTGCCTATATCTCAAGGTTTGGACACACACAGTTTGAAAACTAGAAAAACTTTTTAGTCACATTAGCTTATATGGCTATTCTGACTGCATATGCTTAACAATATTTTGAAGAAAGGAACTAAGGAACTAAGGTTCTGAAAGTTGTTTTGACTTGGCCAACCTAATGCGTAGAAGGATCTGAATCCACTAATTTTGATTTCAAAACCTAAGTTCTTTCTACAACATCAATGTCTTTCTCATTGGTCATGGCAATCAAGCGTATCTGAATCTTTTAGTTACATTATATTTGTGACAAATACACAAACAACCATAATTTCCTTTTCTGGATGTTTCAAATAAATGATTAAAATCTTGAGATATTGTCATATGATTTTTTAGCCCCACTCCTTAATGCCAGTGATCATTATTTGATACTAAGAATGGAAATTATAGTAAAGATTCTTGTTCTGCTTTTTCACTTCAGATAGTTTATATATTTATTATCCCAAACACATTCTCAAGTTAGATCTCAGTCCTCTAAATTTCCCTGTATGTGTGTATATGTGTGTGTGTAAATGAGTTTGTGTGTATAAAGAATTAAAAAAAAAAAAACACCCTGAAAGTTGTTTTCATTATACACACAAAGGAAATGTTCAGTATTAGCATAATTAGTATGGAATTAATGAAACTGTAACTAACCATCCCCATGTTAATAAAGTTACTGATTCAAAATAATATAAATACAGGGGTGCCTGGGTGGCTCAGTCGTTAAGCATCTGCCTTCGGCTCAGGTCATGATACCAGAGTCCTGGCATCGAGCCCCATATCGGGCTCCCTGCTCTGCGGGAAGCCTGCTTCTCCCTCTCTTACTCCCCCTGCTTGTGTTCCCTCTCTCACTGTGTCTCTCTCTGTCAAATAAATAAATAAAGTCTTAAAAAATAATATAAATACAGAAAGTAAGAAGGCATATTTTTCAGGGGAGTTGGAATCACTTTTATTTACGTGCACACATAATAGTACACACCTGGAGAAACAGATCTTAATTTCTCTTTCCTGCTGTACCTTTCCAAATCAAATACATAAGGCTTTGTCAAAGTCTCTTTTAAATTAAACTCTGAAGATGGTACATGAGTAGATACAAAAGTTCTCTCTATTGCTTCCTCTCAGAATGGGGGAGGGGGTATCCTTTTTCTAGCCCTGGAAACCCAGGAATTGTTTAACAGTATTTTTGCCATTCGGGTTGCATAGTTCATAAATCTCTTTAATGCCCAAATTACATTACATTTAATGAAATTTTACTCATAATTCATTTGATTTAGCTACTTCCTTGCCTCTAATTTGTGGGTCAGAGAATTTCAGCAATTTTGTCTGAAGTGGTATTGAATTGTTTTAAATGTGTGAACAGTGCAGTTCTGTCATCCTATTAAAACTCATTTTTAAAATGAAAGCTCACATGTCTCTTTGTTTATATCATCAGCATGAAGCTTGAAATTATAACAATATTGTCAGGTTTTGACTTATTTTATCTTTAGATTTTAATAATAGAGTTTTGAGGTTCAGGAAAGTGATATGTTTTGAGCTATATCCTGATAGAAATAAGAGAGTTATCCAAATATAAGTAAGGAGAACTCGGAGACTAAAATGCTTTCAAAAGATGAGTGCCACACCTGATTTGAGAATGAATAATTTATAAGAATAACCAGAGGTAAATTTGTACTAAGACTATTTTCCTTTATAAATGTGGAAAATTAGCAAATTTCTTGTGCTCAGTATAGTTCCCACATAATTTTCATTATCTCTGAGGGAGATTCTCTGTTAAGTTGGAAGTAGAACTAGGAAAATAGGTTTTCTATTTTAAATATATGGTGAATGATAGTTCAAGTTGAAACGGGACTGCAAGTACCATTTTCTGAGTACATCGTGGTTTGAATAGGCTTTTGAGATTGACTTCTCAATTAGAACCCTATTGAACATTATTTTAAGGGAAATTTATGATGTAAACCATTTATAAAGAGTTATTTCTATACATTTCCCACAACACAAAAGCAGTTTATAGAATAAACAATAAACAATAATACATTTTGAACAGTAAAAGTTATCACACTGTAAACAGTGTGACTGTTTGGATGGATGGATGGATGGATGACTCCAGCTTTAGATCTTTCCAAGTCCCCAGTGACTATAGTACAATGAAACCAAGTTTCAGCTAGTGCATATTGATAGAAAGTGTTTAACTATTTCTGTCCTCACCTTTCTTTCTTTTTCTTTTTTTTTTTAGATTTTACTTATTTATTTTAGAGAGAGAGAGAGAATGAGCAGGGGGGAGGGGCAGAGGGAGAGGGAGAAACAGGCTTTCCACTGAGCAGGGAGCCCCATGGGGCTCTGTGATCATGACCTGAGCTGAAGGTAGACGCTTAACTGACTGAGCCACCCAGACACCACTGTCCTCCTTTTCAACAGAACAATTCTACTCATGTTAATAATAGTGCCTACAATTTACTGAGCACTTAGTATGGATGGACAAGACAGTGTGTTTACTTGTGTTAAGCCTTTCAATATAACAATGTAATAAGGAGGCAGGGACGATGATGATTCTCTCCTGATCTAGAGGAAAACTGAGACAAATTCCCCAAGATCATGCACTTTGACATGGTTGAACTAGGATTTGAATCCTGATTGGATGCCAAAGTTTGCCGCTAAACCACAGGGTGAACTGTTGAACGCTTGGCAGTGAAATCACAATGTGGGAGTTGGAGAAGTGATTTTGGTAGAGGGCTTTTCCAATAATTCTTGTCTTAACTGGGAAAAAATTAATGTATATTTAAACCCATGGGCCAAATATTAGGTATTACACATTAGCGTGCAAACACAAAATAGAAAATAACACCTCAAACAAGTGCAAGAGATTTTAGGTTAGAAGGACCCTCGATTCATGCTACATCACAAAAATGATATCTTACTATAATAATTTTGAGAAGTAAACCAATAAATAAATTTGAGATGACTGGTTTATTTGAGTGGTATTTATCATTCAAAATACTGGTTTTCTTTAAGCTGGATTTAGATTTAATTTTAAATCTTTTAGAATTGAAAATGAATGTTAAATTTAAATGCAGTGTTGTTGGACTCTCTTTTTATGCCCCACTCCCAGTGCCCCAACTTTTCCTTAAAAGCACTGGCTATAATTATTTGCCCTATAAAGATGTGTGTATGTGTGTATATGTGCATACACAAACTTGCTGTTTGTTCCTTCTGTCAAAAAATGTCATTTTTCCTTCATTAATCTACACTTCCAATGTTTCCTTTTCTATGGAGACCTTCCCCACTTGACCTATGGTGCTTTGTTTATATCTGTAAAATAGCAAATGGAGATCCATCTCTAATATATCAAAATAAGATAATTTAACTCTATGAACTTTTTGATGCCATTGTCTTAATTTTCATAGAAAAGTAAATAGTTTTCCTTATATCATCTTTGTATGCTTTCTAAAAGTCACATATAGTTCTAGTACAGTTATTACAACCACCATATGCATTAAGCCATGTAGAAGAATGCAGTGCATATAAGCCATACATTTCCACTTTGCATCTCAAATCCTCAAGATGTATAAACACCAAAGTATCTTTTTCCTTTCTTGGTCATCTATGAACACCTCCAGGGCAGAACCATATCCTTTCTGTAGTCCCCAGTATTTGGAGCAGTGACCACTCAGTAAATGAATTAAATTAATAAATGGGTTAATGAGTGTGAATCCTGAAAACAAAGAAATATTAAATAAACTTTTATATTTTTAAGATATACTATTTCCAATGAAAACTTAAACAGCAAGTTATGAAAGAGGTGTATAACTTGAGACCATCCATTCATTAGCCATTTCATTACTCCATAAATGAGAAAAATGTATTTCAGGGTCAGTATCTCTGCCTGTGGACTCTACCTCTCAAAATTGTTACTTTAACTAAGAGCTCAGTTTATGACATCTCAAATTTAAAATTTCTGAAAAGAATTGGTGGTCTTACCCCAAATCTACTCATTCCTCAGTCTTCCCATCTCCATTTTTGTACTCTCTTGCTCGTGCCCCAAACCCTGGAGCTGTTACAGACTCTTCCCTCTCTTATACCCACATCTGATGTATCCACAGATCCACCCACCTCTTATCCCTTCATCACCTCTTGCCTGGATCACTGTGAGGGTGATTTAACTTGATTTCTTGTTTCCTGCCTTGTTCCGTATAGCTGTCAGAGTAGTCCTGTGAGCACCTCTGTCAGACCAGGTCACTCTTCTGTGTATACCATTCCCAATTCTTCCTGTTTCGTGTAGAGTAAGATACTAAAAACTCTTAATAACCTTTAGTACTGCATAGTGGGCTCCTGGATTCTTCTCCACTCTGCTTTTCCTCCTATGCTCACTTTCACCCACTTGCCCTTAGCCACTCTGGCCCTCTTGCCATTTCTGAAGTACTGCAGGAACACTTCCGCCTCAGGGTCTTTGCATTGCTGTTTCTTCTTGGAAACCTGTTCTTCTGGAGATCCATAGATCTTGTTATCTCATTTCCTTCAAGTGTTATCTTCTTACGGCTTTAACCAGCAACCCTATTTTACCTTGCACCCTCCGTCCTCAGTATGCAAATACTCCCTATCCTCTCTCTCTGCGTGGTTTTTCTCCATGGTACTTATCACAATTTGACAAGTCATGTAATTCATTAAGCATATAATTATCAGAATGCAGCCCCATGGGGCCTGGGACTTTGTTGTCCAAGTTGCTCATTGATAATCTCTGTGTCTAGAACAGTGCCTGCAACCAATATTTGTTGAAAGAATGACTTAACAAGAGGTGTAAGTTTTGGAGTCCAAAAACATATTAAAAGCAATACTGCTAAAGAGATTTAACCAAGGAAAAAATTATGAGCATGTCAATTGTTTTTTAACAAAAGCACGAACTTTTCCAGTGAGTTCTAAGGATTAAAAAAGAGGGATCCAAGATTCTTTGCACTGAGAAAGTGATGGTGAAACAGTTAAAACATTTATTTTCTAAATGTGACATGCTCTAGGAGCTACACATCACTTCAGCTCATGTTTACACATTATGCTACTATAACTGCTTAAAATGTAGGGATTTTTAATTGAATTTTATGGCTGGCCTACATTGTTGATAGTAATTTTTATGTTATAGCTTATGAGTTTAGCCATAGAAGGATATAGAGAAATTTCCATTGATGTAATAAAATATCTATAAAAGCAAAATGGTATTTCCTTAGTAGGTAGTTATTTTATGTATCTCTAAATCTCAAGAATGAATATTTAGTAAATTAAATAACTTTCTTTAAAACAATAAGAATTAATGATATATTCCTGGATCTTTTACATAGAATATATATTTTTAATAAACCATATTGTTTTTTCAAAGTACCATAGTAATACATTGACAGGTAGGAACCCAAAACTTCCCCCAAATTTCCTTATTGGTTATATCCATAATCAGGCAGATTATTTATTTTAACCCATGGCATTTTAAAATATATTTAATATTTATGCTTTATCAGTTGGATTTTATTTAGTGCACCAAGAGAATTATGAAAAGCTGTAGTTATGTTCTTTCATATTGTTATTGTCTTCTGTAAATGATTTTATTTTAATTTGGTAGAACCACTTAACATGAGATTCACCCTCTTTAATTTTTAAGTATACAATACAGTATTGTTGACTCTAGGTACAATGTTGCACAGAAATTCTCTAGTGCTTATTCATCTTGCTTAACTAAAACTTTATGCCCATTGATTAGCAACTCCCTAGTTCCTCCTCATCCCAGCTAGGTGAAATAAGCCAGCTCAGAGAGACAAATACTACATGATTCCATTTATATGACATATCTAAAATAGTCAAATTTAGGTTATTGTCTTTTATTAAGTTTTTTTTAAGATGGCCAAACAGGTGTTTTGTTTTGTTTTGTTTTTAAGATTTTATTTATTTATTTGACAGAGAGAGAGACAGCGAGAGAGGGCACACAAACAGGGGGAGTGGGAGAGGGAGAAGCAGGTTTCCCGCCTAGCAGAGAGCCCCATGAAGAGCTCTATCCCAGGACTCTGGGATCATGACCTGAGCCGAAGGCAGACGCTGAACAACTAAGCCACCCACGGGCCCCGGCCAGATAGGTTTTTAAATTGGAAATGATATTATTCACCTATACTTAAAGTAATCAAGTAATTAACTGAAATTTTCAAAACTCTATTTTTTTAGGAATATTTCAAATTTTATGTTTTCAAAAAACATATGAATTAATCAAATTTAATGCAAACTCAAACTGATTCTTTTTCATAGTTAGTAAAATATCCTTAGATATTTTATATTTCACCATGGGAAACAATGATGAAAAATGGGTATATTCCATTATTATTGACCTTTAAAATCTCTTAAGTTAAGGATTATGAATACTTTTTTGGCTGAAAGCATACATAATCTTGCTATTTTCTTTTTCTTCTATATATTCCTACTCAACAGCACTTTCTTGAATTTTAAAATGGGTAACATTCATTTGACATTTAGCTGTCTAAAAATTAAATTTTCATGCTTGCTTTGAATGGGAAACTAGAAATGAAATTTTGATAGAAATAAAAATGCCACTGGGAATATTATTGATTACCTGGAATGTGTGGCTTTCATTTATCAATTAAAACATATTAGCCAAGTCATCTGGAAGGGGATTGGTATCTATTTTTTCAATCATTGATATAATAGGTAATTTAGATCAGTTGTTTATAAAAAGCTGTCAGCTGATCTTAGACTATTAAGATATAAAAGATCTTATTTTGTAGAATTTAGACAATTAGAAAAATGTTTTCAGAGTGTATTAATATCTCTGAATTATAAAATGAGTAATCACAAAATATTAGTTTGAGCATTTATACTATCTTTATTTATTTATTTTAAGATTCTATTTATTTATTTGACAGAGAGAGACACAGCGAGAGAGCGAACACAAGCAGGGGGAGTGGGAGAGGGAGAAGCAGGCTTCCCGCGGAGCAGGGAGCCCGATGCGGGTCTCAATCCCAGGACCCTGGGATCATGACCTGAGCCGAAGGCAGACGCTTAACGACTGAGCCACCCAGGCGCCCCTATACTATCTTTAATAAAAGACTATTCTCCCCTTTTTTGTTAACTGCTAATTTAAAAATAAAAATATTTTTTATACTGTCTCAATCTAATTCCTGCCTTTCATTAATCTAATATTATATTTAAAATTCCCTGCTAGAAACTGATCCATAAATACAGAGAACAAACTGATCCTTGCCAGAGGGGAGGGGGCAAAGGGATGGGGAAAATTGGGGAAGGGGAATGGGAGTTATGGAATGAATCAGTCATGGGGATGAAAGGCACAGCATAGGGAATAAAGTCAGTGATACTGTAACAGCAGTGTATGGTGACAGGTGGTAGCTACACTTGTGGTGAGCATGGCTTAATGAATAGAGTTGTCAAAAACACCATGCTGTACACTTGAATCTAATGTAACATTGTGCATCAACTATACTTCGTAAATAAAACTTTTGAAAAATAAAATAGAATCCCCTGATAATTTTTACTATCATTCTGTGGTGATGTGCTCTTGTTCATTACTATTGTGCACTATTTTTTTTAAGATTTTATTTATTTTAGGGAGAGAGAGAGAGAGCATGAGTGGGGGAAGGGGTGGCAAGTGGACTCCCCTCTGAGCATGGAGTCTGACATGGGATTTGATCCCAGGACCCTGGGATCTTGACCTGAGCTGAAATCAGGAGTCAGATGCCTGACCACCTGAGCCACCCAGGTGCCCCTGTGCACTCTTCTTGTTACTAAAACTCTAAACTCTCACGTAACTCCCTAGCAAGTTCATTCGTTGTTAAGTTCTACCGATGTTTCCTAAACGCCAAAGCATCATACTAATGTTAATTATAATGCACTGCCTTCTTTCTGCATGCCAGTTCACTGAATGCCTATTCTGATCCCCTGTGTTGGGTAAGTCTAGGCAATGTAGAGACTAAAGGTGGAGACTTTACCTTTAAAGAACTTACGAAACCTCTTTGAGGAATGTTGCGCTTTTCCTTGGTAAAACTGAGATGGTCCAGTTCTACTCGGATTTTTAGAACTTTCTAGTTTCAAATAGTATTCCCTTTTACTTTTAATATTCATGGCGTACTCACTATTTCTCTATTTGTTTTGAAATGTGCTCCTCTTCAGTCTAATATTTAAGGATAGTCATACTTTCCTTTCTATAATTTTATAAACCCTAAATTGACATGGTGAAACTCTCCCTTTTTTTTTTCAGGCACTTCCCCCACCTCCCCCTCCTCTCCCTCTTATGAGTTTATATGACAGGTACATCCTATATGCTTATTATCTACTCAGAGTGCTAATTTGATACTTCTCCTTGATTATTGGTACATTACACATGACAGACTGAGGTCACACAGCTTCTTGAACATCTTGTCCCTGTCACATTTCTGTCTGACCTCAACACCTGTGATCTCAACCTTGACTCTTCTACTTAATAATAGCTCTCTTTATTAATTACATCATTCTATGTACTTTATGCTTCATGTACATCATCTCACTTAACTCTATGCTTGCCCTTGAACAGGTGTTATCCCCACTTTCCAGATGAAGTGTTTGAGGTACAGAGTGAGTCTCTATGCTCAGGACGGCAAAGGCAATATTTAAAGCCACCTCTAACTTTTAGCGACTTCTACGCTTCATCTGCCACCTCACTGTGAATACTAACTAGTTATTCCTTGTGAGCTACAATTAAGTCTAGAGAAAAGAGTTCCCTTTCTTATTCTTACTTTTTAAAAAAATTCCATTGTTGGCATGGAAGTAGTGATTTTTCTATAAGAAATTTTGGAGTAAGTTTTCTAGTCTCGTTCTTATTGACTGAAGTCATATTAGGGTATTATTTGATTTACTAAATTAATACATATCCAGATGTTCTAAAATGTCCTAAAATGTTATCAGATGTAGCAGCAGTGTTGTCCCATGACCCTTGGAGGCGTCTCTCAAAACACTTTCAGGGAGTCCAAGAGGTCAAAATATTTTTCATAATAATAATGAAGTTTAAAAACTTAATTCTCTCATGAGGATACTGGAGCTTTTAAAGGCTATGTGTTTTGTGCATTGCAACAGACTGAATATAGAAGTAATATGAAAATCCAAAAGACTTCTCTTAAGCCAGACATTGAAGAATTTTGCAAAAGTGTATTTTTTTGGAAAATATTTATTTCTTATTAAAATGTAGCATTTATGCTAATATGCAATGAATTTATATTTTTAATTAATAAATAAATATTTTTATTCCTAATTTTCTTTTCTAATATGGTAAATATTGACATATGGCCAATGTATGTAGAGAGATCCTGAAACCAATGTGTTTATATTATAAATTAGACTCTTGATTTTTTAGAATCTATATTAAGAAACCTTGATCTATCTACAGTACATTTTCTCCAGAGTTTTTTTTTTTAAATGCTTATAGTCAGTGGTGGTAGTGAGAAGGAGAACAAAGTAGTTTGAAATGAGAAACTTGAAAGTTTTAGACATGGTGAAGCAATACAATGGTCTCAGGAAGGTTGATAATGAAGATGAACAAAAACTTATTTTCAAAGTCTCTGTTGATTTTTAAATGATTATTATTTATCTCCAATTTTATCTTTCCTTGTTTTTGCAAATAAAACTTCAGTCCTGCCAGATGTCTTGCTAAAATTTTTGTACACATTTCATTCATTCAGTTAGCATTTGGGGGGGCTTTCTAGTCTATGGGGAATTCCAAAGTGAGTAGGAAAAAATACTCATGAATTTTATTCTGAACTATGGAGTAAATGACAGAGCTAAGATTCAAGTCTATAGTCCAACCAATGAGGCCAGTTTATATATTTATCTATCAAATTTTAATTATTTAGACCTGAGAAATGTAGTCCAATAAACACATACTGAATATGTATTATGCACAGAGAATTCCCATCTTTCTGGTCAAAGCAAGGTTTAACTTCATTAGGACATTTCTCCTCTCTAAATATTTTAAAACACAATGGAAGTACGACTTTAATGCTAAAACCAAGGGAACCATTTTCCTTTGACCCTCTTCATCGATTCATATAGGGATGTGGCATTTAGTGACACTGAAGATTTTGTGTGTATTTACAAAAGGTTTTCTTTCTCTTTTTGATATGCTATGTTTAAAGTGTACTGTATGGCTTGTGAACCTAAGAATACTTTATGTTTTTTAATCTGAAGAACAGCCATAATGTTTTTTTTTTTAATATTAATTTGCACCTCTTTAGATTTCCACAGAGGACATTTCTAAAATTTATGTGTAGCATAAACACTTCTTTTAGTTAATTGTAGAAGTTTAACACTGACTATATTTACAGCCCCGTAGGTATAGTTGAAAATTTACATATTAAACAGAGATGCTCTCTGCCATGGTTTAAGAAAATGATCTGTGTTCTTAATTACACCTAGGATTATTGTGTGAATGTCATTTACTGAAATGTAAAGAGAAAATCTATGATGATGAAGATAATGATGATAATATAAAACATATTAATTATATTAAGTTGGCAAATTTTGTGTTTTTTTAGTATATGATCATTTTATATTTAATGAGGCTACGAGTTGAAGTTTATTTCAACATGATGAAAATTCTAGACTTGTAATTAGTTTCATAGCTATTTTATGTCTTTTAGGTGAATGAAAACTTCCATCAATGGATTTCAAAGCTAAATTTCCAAACTACATTAAGGATGTAACCATGTTTATATGTTTCATAGTAATTGATTTTATTCCTAGAGTCAAATACTGATATATAGTATACAAAATGAGTATATAATTTGACCTAATGAAAATGTGAGTTGGTTGTTCATTTACTATGTGTAGCAAAATTAAAATTTCCTGTTTTCAAGACACAGTCTAGCAAAAGCTGGAAAGAAATAGTCTCTTATGATATTTAAAGCATAAGGATACTAATTATCAATATTTTCCAATTAATATTTGTCCTTTCCTTAAGCAGTTTTAAGGATACTTAAAGCATAGTCCAAAATTAGAGTTGACAATTGCAAATACAAACCAACCAACGCAGTAATAAAATCAATACTTACATTTCCCTTGAGGCCACTATTTACTGTTTGCTGCACCATTTCCTTAATGGAATGACAGTTATGTTTGCAGAAACCTTGTAACTACCATTTTTATGTTTTAACTAAAAGCAGCTTTCTTGAAGAAGTATGATAAAGAAATTCTTGAGCTACTGTTAAAAATTGTCATAACCATTTAATAGTTAATATGAGTGCAGAGAAGGCAACCTTTCTTTTTAAAATCTTTTCCAGATAAACATTATAGCCTTTCCCATGCAGTGCTGTTTTTCTGATAACGGCAATATGTCTTTTATGTGTTCATGATGATGAACATTGACTTCGTATTTAAACATCTTGCTATATTTAAACAACTTGCCTAGTTTAAACAGACATATGCAATTACTAGGGTCCATTTCATTCTGGGGTTGATTTTGACAGTGTACTCAAAATTTTTTTTTAATGGAGGGAAATAAGGGAAGTTAACAGTTTGTTTTACTCCATATATTAAAATTAATTTCAAAAAAATATAGTTGCCAAAATGATTTACTAATCTCCTTCAGTTGATTTTTCTTGTCTTGTTTTGATGGGATAGTAGTTTCCCTTTCTTTATTCATTATTTCTATTTCTCATGACGTTATCTCAGATTGATCTTGCATTTTAATGTCAGTTCTTTTAACAGATTTACATTCCTGTGGATTTAATCTAAGTTAAAAGTTAATTAATCTCCTCATTTGCTTCCAGTATTTTTTTCTTAAAGGTAATAATGTTAGAATCATTCAAGACAGAGAGGGTACATTTTACCTCCCAGAGGAATGACTGCCTGGCCTAACTTCGTTTTTATTAGTCACTGTACAAACTAAAATAGAGAAGTCGTGTGAACAGAATGCTTGGCCCTTTGTAGAGAACACGTTTTGAAACAGGATATTGAAAATAAAGTCCATTGGCCAACTCAGGTCTTTTTACATGATGATGTCAGCAACTATGTTGCGTGATAAAGCTCAGTATTTTTGTGACAAAGAAAAATTCATATCCACATCTTTAATAAATGAAGGGGGGGGAAGCCCTGTCCTTACTGGATTCATATATTCCCATCAGAACCTTTGTAGCTTCTCTCTACTGTAAATATTGAGAGTAAGGTCAGAATGGAAGTGGCGTTGCATCAAAATTAATCACTGAAGTTATTACTTACGGTGTCACTTGTATCCCATATTCAGGCTTTCCACACAAAGCTTTGAAGAGCCCTACAGGACCCACCAAATGTAACTGATACAGAATCATTGCCTCACAACAGCTGCGGTAACAAGGTGCTGCAGCTTTTACTTTAATCTACCTTTCTTTCTGAGAGTTTATTATGTTTTTGAATTTATTCTTTTGTAGATCTGGGAGCTATCTTTTTTATGGAAATTAATCTTTTTAGAAGATTTGTACTCTCTTTTTCAAACACTAATACATTCATTCAAGTATCCTATTATTCAGATCCAGCTGGCTTTTATCTGGTGATATTTACTTCAAAAAGCCATGTTAAATGGTATCATAGATTAATTCTCAGGGCACAGGAAAGCTTTTTTGGAGAAAAACATGATTTGGTAATTACTTGAAATTTCATAATAAAAATCACAGAAAATGTCAAAAATGTATCGTATAATCTGTCATAGTAGGAACCTTCAAGATGTTGTTTCATTAGAAAGGGGGTATTCTGAGTCCCTTGTAAATTTTCATTTCAGTCAAACATGAAATAACTCGAAAGTTTGCTTTGGGTTCTAATAAACTATATTATGAATTTTAGGTTTATATTGTTTGTTCACACAAAACAGTGAAACTTCAAAAGGGACATTATCCACTGCTATCTCTTACATAAATCAAACTGGAAATAAGACACATTTTACAATTCAATTTAAGATCCCACTGAGACAATAATGTTGCAAGCTGTGCATTTTGCGAAGTAATATAGTAATGTCTAGTTTGCATTTTTGAAAAACCAAATTAATCACACTTTATTGAATACGTTGGAGCAAACCTAAAATTCATCTATTATTAAAAACTTGTGCAACAAACACAAACTATATTTTATACATAAAGGACAAACTCATTTATTCATTAGGATAAAACACTTGGAGTTTGCATTTTGTAACTATGAAAGAAATGACATTTGCTATGGAAGCTGTTTTGAATTTTTAAAAGCAGTCTATACATAGTAAGCTGTTTGAAAATTTATTTTGGCATGCTAAATTGTACCAGGTTTCAAATCATTCCGATAAAAATAGAATTTATCTTGAAAAGTTTGGGTAAGAAAACAAAAATCATTTAAGTAAATGATATACTTTTTAAAAAGACATCTCGTACAAATAGAAAGTCACATTGTGCTTTATTTCCACATGTGCACACCTTAATATAATATGATCATTTTATGGTTTCAATAAGAAAAATAAAACTCTCCTCAGGCAAAATAAAGGCTTATCATGCCCTGTGATTTTTATCAGGCTAAAGAAAGTAAGTACTTTTTGTATGCATACATTTGGATATACAATTCCAATAAGGCATTATATATAGTATTGGAAATCAAATTTTTGTGGCATCATTTAGACATTATTACCTACATGATATATATTATATATTGTTATTTTTGAGGCATACTAGGAAACCTAAGAATTGTGAACAGTGACAAAAACTGAAGAATAGCAAAAGTAGTGGCTAAGGTGGGGATGTTTATTTTACTCCTGCATATTTTTCAATGTCAGGATAGTAAACACTGTTTTGCTATCTGCTGATGTGTATAATATTCTCTATGATAACAGTTATTTGCAGTGCTACGGAACAGTAATATATACTCAGCACAGAATAGAAATAGCAACATTAAAACACATTTCCAGATTTAATTTTTCAATAAAATATTAAAGTCAAACTTGTCCTATTTTATACACCTTATTATTAAATCATGAATTTTAGGGGAATATTTTCTTTCTGCCTTCTCTAATTGTGTCATGTGGGGAGGGTCTAAAAAAAAGTCCAAAACTCATATCCACAGGTAAGCTGTTGCCCTCTGTCAAGAAAGAGTAAATTATATCTCTTTATGTGAAGACTTCATACAAGACACACAGAGTTTTCCTTTTATTGGGGAAAAATATTTGGTACATACGTAAAAGGAACTAGTTTACAAGCCATGGATTTAGATATAGAGAAGAGTATGCAGTGTGTCCTCACTCAACATAATTTTATGTCATGTCTGGCTCTGGAAACCAATTTCGTTCTTCAATCATCATCTTAGAAAACTCTCCTGATAGAGAACACAAGATTTTTTTTTTCTATTTTATCAATTTTCCAGTGGCATGAAATATGAGAATCAGGATTCTTGCCCTGGTCGCATCAATGTCAATGTGGTAGATGACAGAACTTGTGATGATTATTCCTGATGATGAGTTCCTTCTCCTCCTTCTGACCATCTGATACATTGCTTTAATCATATCTCTCACTTGCCCAAGATGATGACCAAACTCATCATCCTGACATCTGAGAACTTCCATAATCTGGCCCTAGTCTACCTAATTCTTTCTGATTTCTGATGCTTTCCTAATATGTATCTTTTCCTCCATCAGTGGGGTGACCGGCTGTCATCCAGACCCACCATTTATGTTTGTCTTTGCCTTGTTGAACAGTCCAGGCAATTCTCTCAACTTGCTGTGCTCTGTTGTGCAGTAGAAGGGATTTAGGACCAAGGGTCAGGCAATAAATGTGTGCCAAGTTCTGCTCTTTTCCTGGAGAGCTCTATGGCCTCAAGAGTGTCATTTAATCCTTCTGAACCCGTGGTCCTCTGCTGCAAATGACAGGACTGTGCTTGATGGTAAGGTCTTCTCAGAGAAGACTTTCCACTGTGCTCTCCTAACACACATGCCGACATGTGCACACATACATCACATATGTGCAAAAATTCTTCCAACCTTCTGGAATGGCATCTCATTTAATATACCAGGTCACTTTATTTATTTATTGCTCATTATTTTCTCTACCCACCTCCCAACTAGAATAAAAACTCCACAAGGATATAGATTTGCATCTCCTTTCTTGACTGCTCTAGTCCCAGTACTTACAACAATGCCTGATACATATGTTAAAAAAAAAAATGAATGATTTCTGTTTTGCTTTGTACTCTAACATTCTATGTATATTCAATTTTATTCAAATATGTACATAAAAATAAATTGTATGTTGTTAGTGGTGTTTTAAATATAATTTCTTGCTCTTTGTCCTATATACTGTAACATTCTTGGCATCTGGTTCTCTCTGTGTGATTATATATTGATATTTAAAAATTTATTTCTGTTTTCTGTCCTATTTCTTTTTCTTTTTCTTTTTCCTATTTGATATGGCTGTGTCATAATCTTAATAGTCTGCTGGTTTCCTCTTGTTTCCTCTCCAAGACTTTCAATATGCAATATTAACTTGACTTTTGGATAGACAAGAACATGAAATCTTTTTCAAAGCCAGAATTTAAACATATCTTAATATTAATCTGATCAAATGCACATGAGTGATTTTCAAAAATTATTTTCACAGTAAGTAGAAATTTGACACGTTTAAAAATTAAGCCTTCTATTCTTAAACTCAATACTTTTGTAGATTTGTTAAGTTTTAAATAGCTAATATATAAACACACAAAAAAATCCCACATAGTGTTATACACATAAGGCATTACACAATAAATTATTTTTGTTTATCAGTATGTCCATAACAATTAATTCTTAGTGCAAATAATTCAAATACATGATAAGGTACAAATTATACTCGAGAGGTTTCTTTGTGAAAAGTAACTCTTTATAGAAAACTCATAGAACAAAATTTCAAAATTTACTGAAGAGGAAAAACAGTTTCTGTACAGACCATGTACACGAAAGGAAGTTCTTGAGGTATTTAATTTGTTTTGAAAAATTGTCTTAGCCTACTAACTGAAGTCTTAAACAGTTATTTAATATAAATTATTTTAATTAAGAGCAACATTTAACAAGGTGTATTTACCCAGGTGTTAGGCCCGGTACATCTAAATGAGAGCATCTGTGTACTGTTTACAATGGTTCTAACATTCTCTGTGTAATGATGTGAGAGAACATGTGTGGTAGAACAGAGAAAAAGAGAAATAGTGCAATATTTTAAAGTTGGAGGAGATATTGAAATTATTTAAGAGATTTTGATCACAAGGGAAAATAACAGATCATAATAATTTTTTTATCACAGAGAGTACTTTCTACAATTAGATAGCTAGTTATTACTCAGTAATTAAGGATCCCTCCCTAGAAGGTATTTTTTTTTAATAGGTAGAGTTCTCCTTACACTGAAAACATGTGAAATACAATATCTTTAGAATAGATAAAGAAAATTTGTATAGATGTTGCTTTTATAAGCTTAAGATTTTAAAAAAAATCTGTTTCTCCATTTGAGCACTTTAGAAAAGATGGTAATTTCACCATTCATTATTTATTTTTTAATGAGGTATGTATCTTTTTAATATTGATGTTGGGAAAATTTATGGAAGAAAAATAATGAATATGATTTATTCAAATACTACCATTTTGTGTGTGTGTATGTGTTTAAATGAACATAGAACTTATGTTTAGCACTTAATTCTGACACTGAATCATTGTGTGACCTTAGGTTGGTTGTGTTCTCCCTTATATTCTTCATTGTTCATACTGTGGTTATAATAGTTACACTAGATATTTTTTAAATAAAAAATGAATAACGATGTTTAAATTTTACTTTATATGGACCTTAAGGTGTTGATATTATCAGAAAATCAATCCTCATTTCAAAACACATTTTCTAACCATTTTTCTTATTCTAATTCACATTGTCACACCAATCTAAGAAAGCATACTGTATGCATTTATTCTTGGGAGAAAAATGAGTGCTTATATTTAATTCCTGAATTGGAGTTAAAATGTAGAAATGAAATTATCCACATTAATGCTAATCTTCTTAAGTATTTTTTTCATTGCTAGCAACTGAAATTTTAGTGGTCATTTTGACCTTGAAAATCACCTGCCATGTCTGCCCATGAAAAACTGATGAAAAGTGTTTTGAATAGTATGTCTTCACTACATATAATAAAAGCTATGGAAAGAATGATTTGGTTTCATATAAACAGTAGCTTTCAACAGGCCTGCCATCTGCATGTAATCTACCACTATAATATAATATTATTTTAATGATCCTTCAAATGTGCTGAGTTATTTGTGATATGTAGTCTTTTGATTTAAAGCTGCCTCTCTCCATAATGTTCTTAAGGGGATCTTGTAATTGCTGGATATTGTAATTATTTATCGTATTAGAAATTGGACTAATGGCATCTTTTCAAGCTATGCTCGGCTATGTCTGTGTGTGTGTGTGTGTGTGTGTGTGTGTGTGTGTGTGTGTGTTTTGTCTCTGTTTAGTCTGTTTACTTAAATAATGGTTAGGATTGTTAAATCTTTACATTCAATCATAATGTCCTACATTCATTCATTCAGTATTAATTGAGGACCCCTGATTTGTCAGGTATTCATGTTGATTTTCTTATTAAAAAGAATATTATAGCTTAGAAGTAAGTGGAAAGACTTGAAAATTATAAACAGGCATTGATATTCTTTTGTGCTAAAAATTTATCATAGGAGTCATATACCAGTATTTGCTTAGTCCTGCTCAGCTTCTCAGCCTTCTTTTTCTTCTCCTTGTTTTGTTTTGTTTTGAAATCATTCACTGACTTATTTGGGACTTATTCTGTGGCTTACAGTAGAAATGCACTTTTAGTAGAAATGCCTTTATTGCTTTCTATATCTTCTTCAAGCATCGTGGCTTAATCTCCCACCTACGAATCAAAGACATCAAAATCTACCTCATTGGGTATCTGCTTTTCTTTCAAATTTCAATTCTGTATCTCTAATTGCTTGTTGTCAATCTCTATTGGACTGTTCCTAAAATATCTCATATTTAGTAAGTCCAAAATTGAACTGATTTTTATTTATTGTTAAGTCAGATCTTCCTCATTAGTCAAATCAAAATTTGGATTGCATGTTCAGAATTCCAGAATCTAAATCCTGGGGCAAATTAATTCAACCTTTATAACAGTAATATGGATCTACCTCAGAGTTTCCTAAGATTCATTGGATAGTACATATAAAAATTTACCACAATGCCTGACACATTGAAGGTAGATGATACATGTTAGATGTTATCACCATCATCACTTCGTTAATGATATCACCATACACCCCGTTGTTAGTCTAGATGCTCAAGTCATCTTTCACATTTTACTTTCTTCATCCCTTTTTGTACCCAAATGATCACCAAGTTCTATCAAGTTTATTTCCAAAATATCAAACATACTTCCTCTTCTTCATCTTCTCTTTTATTCTAGTCAAAGGATAAAATTATGTACATATGTGTTATATTTGTGTATCTCTCTCCCACACTGTAAGCTGCTCAAGAACAAAGGCTATAGCTTAGCATTTTTAAAACCCAATTGAAGTTTACCTCATATGAATGTAAGAATTGGTCTGAGAATTGCAGCTCTCAACTCACGAACTGACTGAAAGTTAGTCCTACTATGGATACAATGATGAACAAAAGAAACATAGGACCAACCATGTGGTGCTCACATTAAAACAAGAAATGTTGGGTCTTTCCTTAATAACAGTGGGAAACAACTGAAGTCCTCTAAGCAGGGGAGTGACAGTGTAAGATCTGTACTTAAAAGTAATGATGATCCTTGAATCTGATTACAGGGGCAGATATAGAAGTAGAGATAAATTACATAGATGCAATCAATAGGACACGAAATGGAAGTGGACATTTGTGGCATGCAGTAAGAGAGGAGGAGATAAAGATGATCCCTAGGTTTCTGGTTTATAAACTAGCTGGTGATGTCATTCTTTAAGGCCAACCAGGTTTGGGCAGAAGATAATTTGACTTAGATCCATACAAATGAGAAATATTCAGATAATTCCCATGAGTATGCCATCCTACCTATGAGGGTTTTATGCTTTTTGGAAAATTTAATAGCAATTTTGGCTCAAGTGAGAAGATTTTTCAATTTCAACATAAATAATTTAAACCTGAAAACATTGTATAAAACAATGGAAATTAAAACTGATGTCAACTGACCATGAGCAACACTTAACCATGAACATGAACTTGTTCTATTATATACCGTGTATGAAGTATATTAACTTGAAATTTTATTTGATGTAATTGTAAATCTATAGGGAAATTACAATATCCTTAGAGAGGAGAATTTCTAGTTCATTTGTTTGCCTAATGGAAAAATAATTTGATGAGTTAAAGTGGGAAAAGGTGGAAATTCATTGACATTGGCAATGAGAAAGGTTAAAAGATGCAGGATACATCTTAACATGGATACATTATACCCAACTGCTTTATTTTGAAGAATTTCATGAATATGTTTTAGATCAGAAAGCTTACATGTGTTTTTAGTATTGTTATTTCTACACTAATGCTATTTCTAATGCTATTTCTAATGCTATTGTCCATAATAACATTATACTTTCGCTGTGGAAATTAACCAATCTGTTGCAAAATGACCATTTCCACTGAATAAAAACATTTGGTTCTTGCTTCCAATCATCTTATAGTCCATATTAATAAAATATGAAAATATTTAGTCTATACAAATTAATCTGGCTACTATTTCTTTCCTTGTATTGAGTCCTGTGTAACGACTGACTCAGTCTGAGTCTGCTTTTTTTAAATTTGTTTTGGGAATCCATTTTACCTGGTTAACACTTAGAGCATGGTGCTAATGAGTCCAAAGAAAACAACAGCATCAAAAAGCAAAGTGTTTTCTGATATAATTATCTCTGTCTTCTCCACATAAAGTATTTAACCTTTATCTTTATAGTAATGGCCTTACCGCTTTTATTTTAAGTTGTATCAAAACTTTCTGGAATTTCATATGAAATAAGGGAAAATGTATAAAGTATTGCATTCTGTATATAACAATTCATTGTAATAATTTTTATGAGTTTGAAATCAAGGCTTTTAAACGTAAACCATTGTCCATCTTAAGTTACCTAATGCTGTTCTGGTTTTCCATGATTCCTCAAGGATTCTCAGGATAATTGTTTTTTGTATGTCTCCCTGTCCTTAAGGACCCTTTTATTTATTCTATTTGATCTTAGTGACTTCAACCTCAGCTCCGATTTTACAATTTGTTTCTCATTCTTTCTAGTTCAATAATCATTAGCCATGGCAAAGAACGTTCAGCTAAAATAAGAAAGAAATAAGCAGCTCTGATTTCCCATATTCTGTATGTCACTTTGTGTAGACTGTTAACTTACGCCACTTTCAGCAACACGGCCGAATATGTAAGGAAATAGAAATATCTCAACTTGGTGAAGAAATCTAGCTATTAGCATTGTTCTGATAAGTCCATGGACTTTAACAGCACTGGTGTTATAGTATCACCATTATATAGATATAAAATACAATGTATCAAAATAGCTCTGCATTCAAAAGAAAAGATTGAGGTAAAATAGAAGCTTTCTTGTATGGCAAGAGTTTTAAATTCCTAATTAACAAATACCACTCAGGTAACACAGAGTAAGGTTTAGTTAATGATAGATAGCTAAAGAAAATATGTCCAAATATTCCTGGAAGAGAACATGTTTACCTAAATGACTTGTATTTATTGGTAGTAGGACAGTTAATATTCATGACAATACTCTTCTTTCTAAGAAAAAAAAGTAAGGTGATGTCAGAACATCAGCTAAGCAGGATTGGTTACATGACAGCCAACCAGTTTTGTTTTACCCCAGCAATTCCAAATCAAACATGGGATGTGTACATATACAAATTTTAGACTCAAATGGCCTTCTCTGTGGTCATTAAAACCTAGGCATTTGTGGTGTTTTGTTTTTGTTTTTGTTTTTGCTAAACCACTGAAACTAAACTGGAATATTTTATTTTGTTTTGTTTTTTAAATTGTCCCCCTAATTAACTTTACCTGGAAAAGATTACTTCTTCATTTTAAAATAATTTGATGAAGTTGAACCAAAACACCAAAAGATTTCAGTGTTTTTTTATGCTAAAATGTAGATCAACTGAGCTCAAACGTTAGCCAGAAAAAGATTTAAACATTACATTACATTAACTCATGAGAGGACTGATTCTCCCATTTATGCAAAGCACTAGGAGTACTGCTGACAACTTATATCTCATTTTTTTATTAGGGTGAAGTTAATCCTCTAACAGATAATAACTTTTATTCTCACTTACCTTTGAAATAACAACTGAACATCCACAGTGTCTATGACTAGTGTTTACTCTTACTGAATAGTCTTGTCTCCATTGCTAAGATGGCGTTGACATCCTTCTAAGTGGTCTCCAATGGTATGGAGTAAATGCCTGCTCTTGCCATTTTCATTGTAAACGAATCTTGACAATGTCAGGTTCCTGTCACAGTCTATCAGTGTCACTCACTAAGCAGTGGTGTGACCGTTAGTCCCTCTGAGATTTGCCTTCTTGATCGGGGTCAGCCTGTGGGAAAATCTGAACGAATAGTTACATGTTACTTAGATATAAAGGGCAATAACATTTACATATACTTTTACATGCATAATAGTTTAAAGGCGTTTATTTTTTACAGATCACTTTAATTTTGTGTTTGATTATTTTACATGTACTCTATCCAAAATTCATAAAAAATACTATGGCCTTCCCTTTTGGAATCTATTTCTCATTAGATATATGCGGGATTCGATAATAAATATGATTATCTGGGCTAAGATATTTGGTGCCACTCATACACATACCCAAAATTTGTGGTTTTTTTAATTAAAGAGAAACAGTAATAATATGCTTTCCCAAAACATTTTCCATCTCCTTTTCTACTTAAAAATTGTGTGCCAAAAAACAGAGTGATCTTCTCTTTTTTTCTAATGATTATCTCCACATTTAATCACTCTTTAATTTTTTTATGGTAATCTTTTTTTTGGTAATCTTTTTTTTGAACATCTGTCTTAATTGATAATTTAATGTTTCAGTTGATTTGTAAAATAGCATTCCAAATGCTGAACATTCACATTTCTTTCCCTTTATTTCAGTTTATTTGCAAGAATCAGTTACTAAAATTTTATTTATAACATAGCCATATTTGTCTTTGGTTCTACTGAATATACCATGTAACAAGATACTGAATAGAATCTTTCCTGTGGTCCCACACAAGAACAAAAGGTACTGGGCACTCCTCATTTTAAAGAAAGTAACAAGCAACTGCTACTTATTAATAGCCCCTGAACCAGCCTATCCTAACTATCACTCCAGACTCCACAAATACCCTCCTCCTGCATTTTAAGAGGGTATGACCATAGGGAGAGGGGAGTCGCAGAAATCCTTGTAGTAAAGAGACAGCATCTAATGGGGAGGGCTGTGGCTCACTGACCCCTTTTTGAGAGCGTTTCCTCACCACCAGGTGAAGGAAAGGGGAGTTCCAAGAGAATCATTCAAGAATTTACAGGTGCCTCAACCTCATTTCAAAGCTGGATTTCTGTTTTGATGTGAACTGCTGATCTGTTTTCTGTACATATTTGAGCAATGGTGATAAAGAATTGAGAGGTGGCAGGGTAGAGAGAGGACATCATCAGAACAAGAGGACCCACACCAATGAAGGACCTTAGTTTCAAGAGGCAATGGCAGTTTTGGGAGCTTAGAAGAACAGGAAGCTGAGGGAGATTTCCATTGTCAGGGACTCCTGCTGCGAGGAAGTTCCTCTGGAAGGGCCCCTCCTTAGAGGATCAGACATGACTTAGGAGATACTTAGCATTTAGGCACCTGCCATGTGGAAGATGTAAATGGCCGATAGGTGTGGTCAACGAAGACACAGTGCAGGCAGGACTTGAGCAGGAACTGGTTGGGCAGGAGATCTTTATCCTACTATCCAGGAGGAAGAAAGGAGGGAGGATGGATGAAAAACTAGCCAAGCCCTTGTCTTCCACGCTACCTAGGCTCCAGGGCTGGCCAGTGCCGATGGGGATGGGGAAACAGAGATGAGTGTTAACTAGAATGGATTTTTTGTTTTTGTGGGATTTTTGTTTTGTTTTTTAGAAAGAGAGCATGTGCGCCAACAGGGGAGGGGCAGAGGGGGAGGGAGAGAGAGAATTTCAAGCAGACTCCGCACTGAGTATGGCTCCCAATCTCATGATCCCGAGATCATGACCTGAGCCGAAATCAAGAGTCAGTCGCTGAATCGACTGAGCCACCCAGGCGCCCCTAGATGGATTTTTTTTTTTAATACTCAAGGTTATTAAGGGGCAGAAAAGGGAGCCTTAACAAAACATGTTTGAAGGCACTAATTAGAGGAAAAATAAAACCATTTTATATTTGTAACCCATCAGTTCTGACCGTCCCATAGTCTGGTTACCTTTAGAGTAGAGATAGCTTTCAAAATTTAAGGTTTTCTCCCCAAAGCAGTATATTTCTGCATTTAAAAAACTTGGTTCATCATAAAATATGTATCACAAACTATGATAAAATGTAAAATAGGGGCAAGCCAAGAAAAGTAGTCTGAGCTCATAAAAAGTGCATCAAGCTGTTTGCTTTTTTTCAGAATCTGAACTATGTTGTAATGTTGGGGTGGGAAGAGTGTAAGGTGGGAGAGAATCTCCCATACCTGGTCTTTACAAATTCAGATTTCAGTTACACTAAATCTGAAGAGCACCTTGCTTGTCCCTGAAGAATATATATATTTTTTACACAAAAGAAAACTAAACACACACAATCACTTTTTTTGCAAATAAGTTCCATATATTTGTATACATATTTATTGATAAATTTTTAATGCCTGTATACTTAGGCTGGGGAAGGGAATTGTTTCAGATTATATAAAATGTATAATTAACAGTTTTTAGCTAGAGACAAAATTGGTAATCAGGCATTAATTTCAATTTTCTTTCTTTCATTTATGTACCCACTTACCTCTGGCTGTTTCAAGACTATACACTTGTTAATTTTCACTCTACCAAAATGATGCCATAGCATTAGTGGCTGGCTTTGATTGGGCTTGTGGTTACACTCTTAATTTCAGCATATAGCATCTGCCTGTTGTATTCTATCCTCAGCTGAACCTGTGTAAGCAGATGTCTAACCTGAGACTGTTTCTGCACTTCCCCACAATCTGTGTGTACGACCATGTATGGGAGATCCTCTCTCCCTTCCATTCCCTACCCCCAACATTAAAATATGATTACAGATCCCAAGTAATCAACAGCTGGATACACCGTCTGTGTCTTTTTGTAAATTCATGACCATTTTCTTGGCTCAAACCATTTTATAGTTTTATTTTATAAGTTTTTGCATACATGCCTCAACAACCTATTACAGTATGTGTTCTTTGAGGATACTAGGCCTGTATCAACTTCATCTTGTTCTTCCACTGTAAAGTCAAGAAACAGTGTGATTCTATAAGAATGGGGAAGGAAAAATCAATCCATTTTTTTCTGTTTCTCCTTAACTCTCCTTAGCAAATATAAGAATTTTTCTTACATATTTCATTTGTCTCTTGCAAGATTTCATGTGGGCAAAGTAGTACACTTTAATTTTAAAGGCATATATGTGTGTATATATATTTGTATGTAGGCATAATATGTATGTGTGTGTGTGTGTGTGTATATACATATATATATATATATATATATATATATATACATATATATATATATTCTGGCTTATATCAATCACTGAATATATTGTCTTAAACCAAAGCACCTGAAATTATACATTTAATAACTATGGGTATGTCTTGTTCTGAAGTGGCCTATTTTCACTTCTTATTTATTCATGCTAATAGAGGAAAAGGATGTTATAAATAATGCAAAAATCACTTACAGCTGACTTAGTTATATATTGTATATTTTTCATCTGACTTAGTTTCTTAATTGTTTGCTCTATTTATTACCCAAATGAGCTAACATCATGAGTATTTAACAAGTGAAGATTGGCGGAGATGGCTAGGAGCGTTTTATGTAGTGGGAAAATCCAATCTAGTGTTATAAACTTGCTATGGAAAATTCACATATGGATGATTGATATTTACCTTACACAAGGGACTAATATCCTGTGATGCAAAAGAGATGTGAAAATAGATCATATTTGGTCTATAATCTTTTTCAGAATGATTCAATCAGAATTTTGGCTTAATATTTTAAATAATGTGAAAAAACAGAGTTAGTGTTTCTCTACTATGAGAGTAAAATTGAAATATATTTGGAAAAATGACTTCTTCCAATATACTAATGGGCAATCAGCAGTCAAATAAAAGAAGAAATTGGTTCAAGTGAACAGATAAACAAAAGTAGATAATAGATATAAACAGAGCTCAGACAGAATCTAAAATAATGAATGTGAATATTTTTCTACACTCCATATATTAATTGCCCAGATAAGCAACATACTATGAAAATATAATGCTTGCTTTTGTTGGATATTATAAATGAAATATGTAGAGAGAATTACCCATTAATTACAAATTCCCAATCCAGTTTTCATATTCAAATAGCATTTATTCCAAAGTGCTATTTCTATACCAACTGTCAGTGATTATGCCTCATTTTTTGTTTTAACTGATACTATAAAAAGTAAAAAAAGAAAAAAATTTGAGCATACATTGATAGAGGCATTGTAGAGTGGAGATTTTTAAAATGTTTTGTCACTGAATGTTTTCATGATATCATACATTTGAAAAATTCATACTTATAATTTTTACATGTTTGACTAGGATCTTGGTTTAAGTGTCAAAAAAGGCATGAGTAGAAAAGTAAAGTACATAAATTTGTGAATATGGAAGTGAACTTTTATATCACAGTGTAGGAACAAGCTGGAGAAATTTCTTTTATGAGTCATTTCTGGGTGAAGCTATAAACTTTATTTTAGCCAAAAGCTGTCATGGTTTCTTGTAAAATAATAAAGATAATAAAGATATCCATTTTAATTGATTCTTTTCATTGTTTAATAAAATTGCTTTGTTTGATTGCTGAAGAATTTGAATTGAGTTTTCATTACCCACTTCTGAACGATTTACTCTAAGATCCAGACAGTATTGAGCTAATGAGTTTGAATTTATATTGAACCTTAACTGTCTTCATGAAGTAAATGGAAAAAAATCATGGCAGTAACTAAGTATTCTTCATTAAAAACTATATCGTAGAGATTTTACAAAGAGCCTTTTAATATAGCTAAAGCATTTAAATTGGAGTTTTACCAACTTTGCTGTTTCTAAGCATATTATAAGAAAATATGAGTTCCTTTAAGAAATGAAAACTCATAAACTGATGGGGACATTACAGAAATTTTCTTTCAAATGGGTAGTTTGTCTATTCAGCAGATTCAGTGAAAACAATAAGTTAATGTTAATTTAATTTGGGGACATGTCTAAATTGATGAATTATTTAATAAAGAATTAAATTTATAATATAAATTTTAATATAAAATTATATTTTATATTATGTATAAATATATATTTATATTTTTAAATATAAAATTATAATATAAATTTATTTAATTATATATGTTTTATATATTGTATATTATATATCTCATATATAATATAAATATAATTATATATTTAATTATATATAGTTAAATTTATGAAATTTATTCATAAACACTTTCCAAGATATAGCCTATTAAGGTGTTTCAGGATCTACTGAAATCCAAGACATGGCCACCAGTATTAAAATGCCAGCCCTCAAACATACTGTTTTGACTTTGACACTATATTGCCATAAGCATCAATTTTTGTTTCTCTGTAGTTGAAAAAGGTGATATATTTATTGATGCACACACATTTTATTTATTGCTGTGACATTATAAACCTTTATAAAGTGATCTCTTGGGTACTTTGTACTGTGTCTAACCAAGTTGGGCATTTAATGATTCCATGTTTAGGATCTGTGGTGGAATTCAGTGAGGAACTTTAACTCTGAATGGTGGCTAGAATATCACTTAATAAAAGGATGACTCCAACTACCAGTGGGCTTCAGTTCCACAAAGTAATTAATTCTCTAGGTATATAACAGAGCCCATTTCATCTTATATTTGGTTAGTCAAACTAGATTAGACTCCAAAAATAGGCTAAATATTGTAGAATTTTCTTTTAATTGAGGACCTATGTGAGAAATAGAAAAACAAAAAAGAAAATATGGTTTGGAGGAAATTACTTGAGGTTATTTCCCCAGAAGTCACTTGGCCAATCTCCAAATGTGATGTACTTTTTAAAACCTCATTTTGAATTAATCATTAGAAGATTTGGAATAATATTGTATCCAAATTATTTATATTCATTCCCCACAAGCAGCAGTGATATTTTCTGGGATAAGGAAACGCTGTACCCTTGCCCACCCCAGGGATCTCACACTTCTGTTACCCTCTTCTGCCTGCCTGGACCTCACAGCCTTCCACGTAGTCATTGTCTCCATCACCTTCAGCGGAGCCACCGTCTGCCAAACTGTATCATGGCATTTTTTAGCACTAAAAAGTAGTAGTTGCACAGAAAAAAATTCTAATTATTGCATAGTAAAATATAGGACAGAATAAAGAGATACTATGATACTGTATGTGGAAAACCCAAAAGACTCCACCCCAAAACTGCTAGAACTCATACAGGAATTCAGTAAAGTAGCAGGATATAAAATCAATGCACAGAAATCAGTGGCATTCCTATACACCAACAACAAGACAGAAGAGAGACAAATCAAGGAGTCGATCCCATTTACAATTGCACCCAAAACCATTAGATACCTAGGAATAAATCTAACCAAAGAGGCAAAGGATCTGTACTCAGAAAACTATAAAATACTCAGGAAAGAAATTGAAGAAGACACAAAGAAATGGAAAAACGTTCCATGCTCATGGATTGGGAGAATCAACATTGTGAAGATGTCAATGCTACCTAGAGCAATCTACACATTCAATGCAATCCCCATCAAAATACCATCCACTTTTTTCAAAGAAATGGAACAAATAATCCTAAAATTTGTATGGAACCAGAAGAGACCCAGAATAGCCAGAGGAATACTGAAAAAGAAAAGCAAAGCTGGCGGCATCACAATTCCGGACTTCCAGCTCTATTACAAAGCTGTCATCATGAAGACAGTATGGTACTGGCACAAAAACAGACACATAGATCAATGGAACAGAATTGAGAGCCCAGAAATGGACCCTCAACTCTATGGTCAACTTATTTTTGACAAAGCAGGAAAGAATGTCCAATGGAAAAAAGACAGTCTCTTCAACAAATGGTGTTGGGAAAATTGGACAGCCACATGCAGAAGAATGAAACTGGACCATTTCCTTACACCACACACAAAAATAGACTCCAAATGGTTGAAAGACCTAAACGTGAGACAGGAGTCCATCAAAATCCTAAAGGAGAACACAGGTAGCAACCTTTTCGACCTTAGCCGCAGCAACTTCTTCCTAGAAACATCGCCAAAGGCACGGGAAGCCAGGGCAAAAATGAACTATTGGGATTTCATCAAGATAAAAAGCTTCTGCACAGCAAAAGAAACAGTCCACAAAACCAAAAGACAACCGACAGAATGGGAGAAAATATTTGCAAATGACATATCAGATAAAGGGCTAGTATCCAAAATCTATAAAGAACTTATCAAACTCAACACCCAAAGAACAAATAATCCAATCAAGAAATGGGCAGAAGACATGAACAGACATTTCTCCAAAGAAGACATCCAAATGGCCAACAGGCACATGAAAAAGTGTTCAACATCGCTTGGCATCAGGGAAATCCAAATCAAAACCTCAATGAGATACCACCTCACACCCGTCAGAATGGCTAAAATTAACAAGTCAGGGAACGACAGATGTTGGCGGGGATGTGGAGAAAGGGGAACCCTCCTACACTGTTGGTGGGAATGCAAGCTGGTGCAACCCCTCTGGAAAACAGTATGGAGGTTCCTCAAACAGTTGAAATTAGAGCTACCGTTTGATCCAGCAATTGCACTACTGGGTATTTACCACAAAGATACAAATGTAGGGACCCGAAGGGGTACGTGTACCCCAATGTTTATAGCAGCAATGTCCACCATAGCCAAACTGTGGAAAGAGTCAAGATGCCCATCGGCAGATGAATGGATAAAGAAGATGTGGTATATATATACAATGGAATATTATGCAGCCATCAAAAGGAATGAGATCTTGCCATTTGCAACGACGTGGATGGAACTGGAGGGTGTTATGCTGAGTGAAATAAGTCAGTCAGAGAAAGACATGTATCACATGACCTCACTGATATGAGGAATTCTTAATCTCAGGAAAGAAACTGAGTGTTACTGGAGTGGTTGGGGGTGGGAGGGATGGGGTGGCTGGGTGATAGATATTGGGGAGGGTATGTGCTACGGTGAGCGCTGTGAATTGTGCAAGACTGTTGAATCACAGATCTGTACTTCTGAAACAAATAATGCAACATATTTTGAGAAAAAAGAAAAAGAAGAAGATAACAGGAGAGGAAGAAAAGGGGTGTATGTCAGAGGGGGAGACCAACCATGAGAGATGATGGACTCTGAAAAACAAACTGAGGGTTCTAGAGGGGAGGGGGGTAGGGGGATGGGTTAGCCTGGTGATGGGCATTGAGGAGGGCACGTTCTGCATGGAGCACTGGGTGTTATGAACAAACAATGAATCATGGAACACTGCACCAAAAACTAATGATGTAATATATGGTGATTAACATAACAATAAAAAAATTAAAAAAAAAAAAAAGAGATACTACATTTAGATAACTAATTGTGATAAGCTAAAAAAAAAACCCTCATATTTTAAACACGAATTAGACTGATCAGAAGAATAATACAGCAGCCAATTGACCATTTGTACTAAACACATGAAGCGTGGTGATATGATAAAACATGGCACCAAACTGGTTAGCCTTAAAACTAATTCCCGTGAGTGGTGAGTGGATATCGTTGCCTAAAAGGGGACAAATATTTTTCCTTTGGTAATCATTATTAGAACATTTCTTAATGCTTACATTTTCAATGATTTATGTTCTTTGCCATTTTAATAAATGAGATGTACCATGTTTCATAGTTTTACTTGACCAGAGCAATGATGATATATGTGTATTTTTTATAGGACTGGAACTTCCTTTTATGATGATGCCCCACCCTCTAATTCCTGTCAGCCTACCTCCAGCGTCTGTCACCATGGCAATGAGCCAGATGAACCATCTCAGCACCATTGCAAATATGGCGGCCGCAGCACAAGTTCAGAGTCCCCCATCCAGAGTTGAGACATCTGTTATTAAGGTAATTGTTTTCTTACATGGTTGTTTCGGCTTCCGCCAAACAGCATCTTAAACCACCATCTCTCAGTCTGTGATTTTATTCCACAATTCTAACGTCAAAACAGCTACGTGGTAGTAAGTAATGAGAAAAATCACTTGTAGTACTTAGAACCAGGTAGAAGCAGGGGTACAATATTAGACAATGTGAGGTTAGGTTAATCTTAAGTTCTGTGTTGCATCGTTTAAGAGAGAGATGAACATAGGAGATTAATTGATATATTTCAAATAGCGCATATGTTTAAATGTTTGGTTGTGTGTATGAGGGCATGCATGTATATGTATGTGCATGTAGTGTTTTGAGCCTTTAGGTGTGGAAAAGGACTTGTTTTTAGAAGACAAGAAGTGTTAAATTATGGTTCTGCCACTTAATAGCTATGTTGCCTTGGACATGTGACTGAATCTTTCTGATTCTATTCTACATATAAAAAATAGGTAATGCAGTATAGGTGTAAAAACTAAACAAAGTAATCAAATTCATTGTTTTTTATAAATTCAAAATACACTACATGTGGAAGATAACATTGTTATACAAAAATCGCATGTGTGTATATACACAATTTTCTCTCTCTCTCTCCCCCCTTAAATTTGTATGTGTATACTTTTCATTTATTTTATAATGTGTATTTAAATCAAATTACTTTAAATGCATTGTCAGAATACATGATTAATTTTTCAACTAAGTAAAAGATACCTCATGCTCATCCTTATCTGACATAATCATTACTTCCTTTTTCTGAATATAATACATTTAAGTTTAAGGGAGCCTCTGGAGCGTATCTTATATAAAAGGTCCTGTTAACAATTCTTATTCATTGCTGGTAAATATGAAAAATGATATACACATTTTGGGAGACAGTTTTGTGGTTTCTTACAAAACTAAACATACTCTCACCATACGATTTTATATTTTGCCAGCTCCTTGGTATTTACCCAAATAAGTAGAAAATTTATGTCTATACAAAAACTTGCACATGGATATTTATAGCAGCTTATTTTTTTAATTATTGCCCAAATTTGGAAACAATCAAGATGTCTTTCAGTAGGTGAAAGGCTTAAAAAGGTGGTACCTCCATGACTTTGTTAAATTAACATTTGTTAAGTGGAACATAGGGTGCTTGATGGTGAGTCATGGTCCAACAACAGACCAGAAGAAATACTGAAATAGAGAACTTTATTACTCATGAGTCCTAGAGGAAGTACCTGGAGGTATACCTCGAGGCACCACATGATGAGGTCAAGGCAGAGTGCAGACAAGGTAGGATCTGGGGCAGATGCCTGTATTAAGATCCATGGGTGGAATATTTTGAGTTTCCTTGGCTAGGGCTAGATTGATCAATTAAAACCAGAAAAGCAGCATTTTGGTAAGCCCCACAGGGTTCCTATCTAAAAGGAGACTGCTAATCACAAATGCTGTTGGGGAAGTCCTATCAGGGACTTACGATTTGTTTGTGACTCTATGGCTGCTGTCTAGGCCATGTGCTTGCATGTCCCTCCAAGACAGTTGGCCAAATAAAATGGATGCCTAGGCAGCAATACCATGGACTAGTTTAGCTAAACTCCTGACACCATATAATGGAATATTATTCAGAACTGTAAGGAAATAAGCTATCAAGCCATGAAAAGACCTGGAGAAAACTTAAATGTATACTGGTAATTAAAGAAGTCAGGCTGAAAAGATTACACACTATATGATTCCAAGTATATGACACTCTAGAAAAGGGACAACTATGAAGATACTAAAAAGATCAGTGATTGCCAGGGGTTGACAGGGATGAATAGGGAGAGCACAAGGAATTTTTAGGACAGTGAAAATGCTCTGTATGATACTATAATGATAGAGACTATCCATTATACATTATAAAAAAGGTCTTGTGACTACTTATACAGAATGTTGAATAATATGCTAATAGCAGTTTTTCTTATAATAATGGCTCTATAAAAAAAGATATATACTAGTTCCTCATATCATTTTCTGAAGTATCCGTATCAGAAAAATTATATATATAGAGAGAGAGATAGATTATAACATATATAATTATATTAGTTCTATATTATAGATATATGGATATTATAAATATATTATTCTCTATAAATATATGGCATATAAATATATAAATTATATATATAATATATATATCACAGAAGACCCAGATCAACTTCTTAAAAATCTTTTGCTGAGAAATTGGCAATGAATGCTACATTGTCATCAGCCAAGAACTGAGAAGATAACTTTTAAAAATTCTGCTTTATTCTAAGTGACTTTTAGAGGGTTCCTTTGTTCCCAAAGAATTTGTTAATCAAGGAGTCACTGCGTGATTCAATTTATGATCGTTTTTTGGTAATACTTATTACTGAGAATTCAAATTCTCATTGCCTCACTCACTGAAGTGAATCAGAGGGAGATTTTGGCTGAAGAAAAAAGCCTAAGTGTCCCTATAATTGTACTCTATAGCTATTTAAAAAGAAAAAAAAAGAAAAAGAAAACGTACTAAGTAGTAGTTATAGGATGTGATTATTCTCATTTTTTTAAATTTAGTAATTATTACTATAGATAATCATCCTCATAATATTAATTATATAATTTTCACTCTTCCATCCAAGTACTAACCAGGCCCGACCCTGCTTAGCTTCTGAGATCAGACGAGATCGGGCACGTTCAGGGTGGTATGGCCGTAGACATAATTTTCACTCTTGAAACGGATAAGAGCGGATTTTAGCAGTTTAAAATCATAATGGGTGACTTTGTTATAAACTCTACATAATTTGGACATCTGCTAGTAGAACATGGATCCAAAAGACTCAAATTACATTAAGAAGCTTGATTTATTTTATATTTTCAGTACAGATATATTTTTAAAATAGTTTGTGTTGTAGCAAATGTTAATTAGAATACTTAAATAGTGAAACTTCCTTTAATAAATCCTTGATTGTCGGGGTTTAGGTAAGTAGGAGGAAGGAGTTGGGTTTCCTCTGGAAGGCATCTGTAGAAAACAATCTAGATTATTGAAAAGTCAGCAACATTCCTTTGGTTTCTTAAATTAAGGTTAGTGGAGAGGTGGGAGATAGGGAAAAAGGAAGGAAATATGCAAAAAAGGTAATAAAGGGATGGAGCTCTCTGTCTTGAAATGTGTGCCAACACCTCCTACATTGTAGTGATATCCCATTTCCTAGTCTCTTGGGGCAAATATTTTCAGAAACTTGGCTATGGATAGATTAAAGGAAATTCTGGACTTTTGAATGCACTGGTGGTATAAATGGTCATAGTAGCTAAATAAGAAACAATGGTTCTAATTAAGAATGATTAGAGAAAATAAAAGCTGATAGTTTTTAAATTATTATTTATCATTAATAAAACAAAGCTGGTAGTTTTAATTGCCAACATCAAAGTGAAGTTCTGTTGGCCACTGTGGAAGTTATTTGCCCCTTTCCTCTGAGGCTGGCCACCTATATATTTTCAAATTTGATGCTGACAGGTAAAGATCATTGAGAAGAAACAGTATCAAGAAAAGCATGAGACAATGCTAGTAATTTTTGGTAAGAAATATTCAGACCTGGGAAAAATTGAGAGAATGGCCTCAGAGAATAAGGGTGAGGAATAGGTTCTTTATAGAATTCCAAATATTAGGGGAGACAAGTTAATAAATCAATCTGCCTAAATTTTTATATAGTAGACTTTATAGCACAAGCAGTGTTTAGTAAACTCCCATGATATGTATTAGTTAAACTTAATTTGGGGGAAGTTTTATTTTCCCCAAAGAAAATGTTTGGCTCCTATGTCGCATTAAATAGTAGGGGACCCAAGTGGGCAATTGGAATAGCGCTTGCAACTTGGTTTGCCTGAAAAGATTCTAACTGTGAAGGCCGATTAAAAGTGAAATGTTAAATACTAGAGAAGAAGATATACCCCAACCTGAAGGCATGATAAAACAAGAGAAGTAGCCTTTGAAGGGAAAATAGAAGGTTGAGGGGTTTTCCATGTGCTGGAATGTACCATTGGCATTTTTGAGAGTTATGACAAGAATTAAAATGATAACTCAACCTACATGAGAATGGCAATAAGAATTTATAAGACAGAAGAGAAGTGAAAACACAGCTCTCAGAGTTACATATTTTAAAGCATTCTGTCCTTACCCTTTCTAGGAGGTAAAGGAGCTTCAATGACTTTCTCATAAACCTATTTATGAGAATGTACATACTAGTACATGCAGTGGAGCAGGGTCCAAAAGCTGTTTCCTTGGGTAAAATTCACCCAGCCTCCCCAGTGTTGGCATGGATTATGAGTTAAGAATGGCTTTACACTTTTAAGTGGGTGGGGCAAAAATATCATAGGAAGGAGAATCTTTCATGACACATGAAAATTAAATGAAATTCAAATTTTAGTGTCCGTAAATAAAATGTGTTCGCAACTTAGCTACTCTCTTTATATAATGTCTATGGCTGCATTCACATACAAAGCAGAGTTGAATAAAATATTTACTAGCTGGCCTTTTACAGAAAACGACTGCTGATATCCACATTAAAGCTCTGATTAACTCAAACACATGTGAATCTTAGGCTGTGGATAATTGATACAGCTAAAACTAAACTCTCAAACATTGTGGGGCCACAGGATTTGGTGTTGAAAAATAAAATAAATTAAAAGGACTGAGGAAAAGAAAATTACATAGATGAAGACAGTACCACTGTAACATTCTTACTTGCTTTAAATGCAAACCTTCATGATGGAGTCTGCCAAAATTAAATTTAGATTTTTCTCCTGCTGATTGGTTTGGACTACTGGAAATAATTTAGTAAGATAACTTTGAGTAGGAAATGGGCATATACTGGTTAGACAATAATTCTAATTTAAATCCCTAATAGCCAATTGCCTGTAAGTATATATTAAATTATTATAGGCTCTGTATTTGTCTATTATGTATCAGTGAGACTCAGATATTTTTGAATGTTATGAATGAAGAGACATAGACTTGAGATGTCAGATGTTATATAATCCCGCTTTCCCCATGGTGGAGAAATAATTCTTGCATCCTCCCTAGCCATTTTTATATAGCTAAGATTTCGTGGAAAGCCTATTCTATTTTTAGCAAATTCAAGAGTGAGGAGGGGCTACATTAGCTTTTACCTTAACTTTACTACATTCTCCTGGAAGAAAAAAGGTCTAATAATTCTTCTGTGTTCTAGCCATTTAAATATACAAATCCTCTGCTAAAGTACCTAGAGTGTTTCTTTCCTCCAGACCAAATATTCTCATTTCCTTTGACCATTCCTCATCAAGCTTCTTGGGTGACCTTTTTTAAAGCACCCCCTTGTCCCCAACCCTCCCCATACAATATTCTAGAAGTGAATTGCCTCGTGAAGAGACACTGAAACTAACATAAGCCTCAATTTGGACAATAGTTTATAAATGTAGTCATAATTCATAAAACTGTTGTGTTAGTTGAATGTGTGACTCATTAAATTTCATGCCTTTTCAACATGAAATTTTATTAAGCCAATTCTTTGTTTTTATACTTTTACTAGGAATTTGCATTTGTCCATATTAAGTGTGTTTCCCAGTCCACCGATTTAGGCTCTTTAGATACTTAACTTTTTTTTTTTTTTTTGAGTATAGTTGACGCAAAATGTTATATTACTTTCAGTACAACATGGTGGTTCAACTTCTCTATACATTGTTATAATCACCACAAGTGTAGCTACCATCTGTCACCATACAACACTGTTACAATATCATTGACCGTATTCCCAATGCTGTGCCTTTTGTTTCTGTGAGTTATTCATTCCATAACTGGAAGCCTATTCTTCAGATATTTTTGAGTCTTGACATTCTAAACTATCATATTAGCTATTTATACAATCATTGTATCATTTCCAAATTGTAAAAGGATGTATTACTTGTACTACCTTAAATCACTGAGGAAAATAAACAGTATAAATCAAGAGATCAATTCTTCTTGTCATTAGAGAATTCCTAATAGGCTGAAATGTTCTACTAATTGATTCTCTTTAGGTATCATTCATCAAGCAGTCCCAAATCTCCCTGAATGAATCAATATTTTCTTCACATTTTATTTAATAAATTCACAACGATATCATAAGGACTTAGAAAAAATGGTTCTTGTTGAAAAAAATAAAATTAAAAAAAGAAAGGCAGTATATTTTAGTGGTTTAAAACATAGATTATGGAGGAAAGATTCTTGGGTTTATATTCCAGTTCTACCACCTCTTAGTCATGTGACCTCAGACAAGTTACTTAATATCTCTGTCACAATGGGGTTAATGATATCCCTACCTCATCAGGTTGTCACACTGATTAAATTAGTGTTTATAAATAATATCATTAGACGTTTTTGTACACTGACATTATCTTCTCCCATTATTTTCTCTCCAAATATTCACAAACATCTGTTTAAAAATAAGTTATAGGGCGCCTGGGTGGCTCAGTTGGTTAAGCGACTGCCTTAGGCTCAGGTCATGATCCTGGAGTTCTGGGATCGAGTCCCACATCGGGCTCCCTGCTTGGCGGGGAGTCTGCTTCTCCCTCTGACCCTCTTCCCTCTCGTGCTTTCTATCTCTCATTCTCTCTCTCTCTGAAATAAATAAATAAAATTTAAAAAAAATTAAAAACATTTAAAAAATAAGTTATAGAATCTTATAAGGAATTTGTGTCAAGCTTTTGAAATAGAGTCAAAATCGTAAAGTAAGAACTCTTTTTTTTCTTGTTCAGCCCTCTTCACCTAAGAAAAGCACTGCAATTTGCTTTTGGAGGGTTTGTAGTGCAGTGGTATACAAAGCAGATTTTTAAATGCATTTTTTTCAGATTTCATTTTTTTCAGGGATAGTATAGAATTGTTTTTGAGAAATTTGGCAATATTCAAGTTATTCTACATTCTTGAATAAACATCTTTCTCTCATGCCACATTACAGGGTTTTCTGAGAACAAGTAATATGACTTAAATTTGTTAGGCTTCTCCACCAACCTCTTGTGTGTTTGTGTGTGTGTGTGTGTGTGTGTGTGTGTGTGTGTGTGAGAGAGAGAGAGAGAGAGAGAGAGAGAAAGAGAGAGAGAGAAGCAGAGACACTTTAGGACATTCTCATTTAAAGAATTAAACATTGAAAAAAATTTAAATACAATGTATAAATTTCCATTCCCTAATACTTTCCTTCAAAGTAGGTCCTTAAAGTACTATTTAGTAAATAGGACTTTATGTGCATAAAGTTTAAAATGTTTGAATATTATAAAAACTAGAACCAGAGTGACCTGATTCTCAGAGTACATGAAAATTCTAGAGCAATGTCATGTCCTTTATGTTTGTTTTTAGGTACAGAGTAGTTTATTTTGAGGCAATCATAAATAACTCTAGATGTATGCATTACTTTTAGACATATTTCACAGAAAATTGACTTCATATAATTTTTATTTGGATTTAGAAAAAACAGTTAAGTATATTCTCTTAATGTTCATTTGGGTGTTGTTATTAAATGTGAAGAGGATACCCACAAGAAAAAGAAAGTATTAAAACATAACCACCACTAAGTATACCCTACATCAATGTACTTAAACAAATCACATATATTTAAACCCAGAAATTTGTAATAATACTAAAAAACAAACTCATAATTCACCTTTGAAATCTAGGGAATTGATTCTTTTAAAGGACAAAGGTTTAAACAAAGGATAAATAAAAGGGTGGAATCAAGCATTTTCCTGGGCTTCCCATATAGACTGTTCCTCAAAATAATCATTAATTCATTAGGGGAACTTTCTGTCCATATAAATAAATCTTCTAGCCAAAAAACGAATAAGGAATGATATATTTAGAATGTCACCAAATTGCCAGTCTTAATGAAGTGGTCTCTAGGCCATGATAATCAGTGGGAGCCAGCATCATAAAATGCAACCAAGCAGACTTTGTATGCATGGGGGCATGCAACACCATCTCTGAAGTAGTCTCACCCCAAGCTCAACTTGAATCAAGCATCCAGATTTAACTGTGTAGGACATTCAGGATATAGAGGAAGATAGAGATGAATTACACCCTTAAGGAACTGCATCTGACTAGTTTCATGTGGTTATAGCCTCTAAGAACATCTTCAGTGCCTTAACTAGTTAAAAATTTGGCTTTCAACATTTGCCATGCACAGAGAGGATGATGCCAATTAATGAAGGGCAGTGTTGGCCAAGACAGAATTTACCTTTTTCTCCTTCTCTGCACCCTCTGTTCCTCCTTACTTGAGTGTGGGAATGGAGGAAGTCCTCGCTTTTAATTAAGATGCTAGTATTTATTTTTACATAGGGATGAATTATATCCCTGAGCCAAGGCCGTATGTTGTTTAAAGTAACTGGAAGACTTTATATTAACAAATAGTAATCTGAAATTATGAGACTACCTGAATTTTCATACAGATACAGGGGGAAAAAAATAGTCTCCTACCACCACTGAATAAGTTTGAAGAGACAGTAGAAGAATGAAACTAAGTTGTTCATGATTATACTCATGGGTCCTACCAGTTTCACATTTAGCAACATTAAGTATTTCTTGTGTATCATCACCAAAACAAATAAAAAGAGGTATGTAAATACCCCTTGAAGCCTCACTTTGAGTCATGGAGTTTTGATGCAAGTATATTAGTAGCATCATTTACTCTGTCTTCCAGAATTACTTTTTTTCCCATTTTATTTTTTTATTTTTTTAAAAAATTTTTATTTTATTATGTTAGTCACCATACATTACTTCATTAGTTTTTGATGTCCAGAATTACTTTTTAACATTTTCCTGAATCCAGAATCCTGCTTCTACTATTTGTTTTCTCTGATAGTTTTTTTCAGAACAAGGGAATTTAGATGTCACTCTTAAACAGTGTACATATATGATTCTGGACTCTGCTGCCATTTCCTAGTTTATGATAGATACTCCATGAGGGAAAGGATTTCCATCAACCAGAACCTGGGACCACTGGCACATATTAGATGTTCAGTAAATATTCTTTGAATAAGTGAATTCAAGTCTGAGTTGTCTTAAAGCTCAGGAGTTTGCATTATATAAAGTGCTAGTCAACTTCAATTTTGTAAGTTAAACATTATATCAAGATAACATTTAATGTTAGAAATATCTTCTCCCCACTCCTATAACATATTCAGTGAGGGAATCTCAGACTGATAAACGTATGAAAGTCCAGAGAATTAAAAAGGGAGCAACATAAAGTAAAGCTAAATGAAATAATTCTTTAGAGAAATCAGTTGTGATTGAGTTGTGATTATTTAGACTTACACTAAGAAAATATTTTAAGTTGATAAAATATAATGCATTTTGTGATGGAGAGGAGGCAGCTGAGGCAATGTAATTTTTAAATGTTCAACTGCACATGTGTAATACTGAACATTTGATACTTTTTATTTTAGAATTTTGGAATACACTATTTTGAATTCCACCTTTGATTCTGAATTATCTTAGAGACTAATACTTCTTGTTCTGCCCAGAGGCAATAAATGCAGCCTTTTCTTTATTGTTATTCTGCTACCATTAGTTTATTAGTATGACCTTTTTTTGTGAGAGGGTATTCCTCTTAAATTTTCATTTATTATTGTGGCTGGTTTTATAAAGATGGAACATTGCAGAGGATTGTGTTTTATTGATTGGTGGAGTTATGATGCAGGATTATAAAGCAGTGTGTTGAAGTATTAAATTAAATATTCTTCCTCTTTGTCCTACTTCAGGCCCATCTTGGAGGTTAAAGGGTATTACACAAATGAAATGATAAATCCAGTTTACATAGTTTCCCTATAGACATTGAACTGCTTGTTTCTTATTATGTCTGAATAAAACTCATTATCTATTTTGTTTCAGTAATAATTATGAGATTCTCTCCTAAGCAATTCTTTACTGTCTCCATTATTCTCCATCTTATAGCATACTCTGGAAAGGCAAGCATATAAATATGATAAAAGAATTAAGCTGTTGAAATAAATTAATTTATTGTGCAACAATGTATTCAAATCTTACTTGCTCAGTGGATTTTACTTTAATGAAATTCTTCAAAGAACAATACATCATGTTCCAAAGATTGAAATTATACATTAAGTGAAATGACTGAATATGTTGTCTCAATTTATAGAAAGTTTCAATTGAATACTTAGCTTTTAAATAATAAAAATTTGCATAAATTAAAATATTTTCTTTAAACGAAAGTATTAAGTATTGTCTTTGTATCCTTTGTTCTTAGACAATTATAATCCAAGTAAAAATAAGCTAAAGCTAAATTAAATACAATTTCACCAACATTTTCTAAGCCTTAAATTATGTTTTTAAGATGTATTTTACATTAGATTTAAATCCAGTTTATTTTTTACCTGGTTTATTATATGATGTTTTAGAGTATTTTGAATGTATAAAAGAATAAGTGAATAATGCATGAATGAAAAGAATCATCAAGGAAAGCTTTGACAGTTAAATATATTGACTAATGAAATAATTTTTATACTTATGTGGAAAATAAAACAACTAATTGTTTTTAATGGCATAATCATTGTTGCTAGAATTTTAGGCATTAAATATTTAAATATTTTATGAGTTAAATATCTCAGGAAAAAATCAGTTTCTCATGCTTTCCATTAGCCCCAGTAAGAAATCTATTATGACAGGAAACTCAAGACTTGCGAAATGACTTCAGAGGGATTAATTTATTTCAAGATTGCACTTTATCTCTGTGCATCCAAACATGTGCCACCGCATATATGATCACCTACATAACTATTATGACAGCTATTAAAATGTAATGATGAATAAACATTGACATCAGTGACTTTTTCAAGAAAATAGAATGGTTAAGTTAGAAAATTGTATTTTTGTATTAAAAATATAGAATGTTCTTTTTCAAAAACATCCCATGTACTTTTGTGCAATCCAAGTGCTGAGAACCAGACATATTAGGAATTACCTTTCAAGTTTAGACAAACTCGTGTGCCGCTTTATTAGAATTTTTAGAAATCAAGGTTAGACTCCTTGTAGTATATCTCTGGTTATTTATGCAGTTAACATTAGCATAACTTATTAATACATTTACACAGACTGTAAAAGAATTCTATACAGTATTATATGCAAAGGATTAAAAACACTTCTTCCAAGACCCATCTGAGTAGCTCCTTGAAAGACACATTAAGCACAGTGTTGTTTCAAGCAGTTAAGTACATGACCTAATTGCCATTTGGGGGGGAGGGGTGAGAGGATTAACAAATTGTGGGATATATTTGTGCAATTGAATATATTCAACAGTAGAAAAGAATGAACTAATGACACATGTAATAACATGGATGAATCTCAAAAAAAGTTTTGTTGTGAAGAAGAAGCCAGCTACAAAGTATGTACTATATGGTTTCATTTTTATGAAATTCTAGAACCAGCAAGTCTATTTTATGGTGATAGAATTCAGAAAGTGGTTGCTTATAGGAATCAGGAGGAATTGACTGGAAAGGGACAAGGGAAGTCTTTCTGGGGTTATGGGAATGTTCTAGATCTTGATAGAACTCATCAAACTGAATACATAATAAATGCATAGTTTGCTTCATAGTTTAGGGTAGGTGTGAATGTTAAGAAAAAGGATTTATAATATCAGCTGTTTTTAAAATTATAATTAAAAGATGTGAAGTCTCTATTCTTTTAAATCATGTATGTGTTTCTTAGAAACTTAGGTCATTCACTGATATGAGGAATTCTTAATCTCAGGAACAAACTGAGGGTTGCTGGAGTGGTCGGGGGTGGGAGGGATGGGGTGGCTGGGTGATAGACATTGGGGAAGATATGTGCTACGGTGAGCGCTGTGAATTGTATAAGACTGTTGAATCACAGATCTGTACTTCTGAAACAAATAACGCAACATATTTTGAGAAAAAAAAAAGAAAAAGAAGAAGATAGCAGGAAAGGAAGAATGAAGGGGAGTAAGTCAGAGGGGAAGACGAACCAGGAGAGATGATGGACTCTGAAAAACAAACAGGTTTCTAGAGGGGAGGAGGGTGGGGGGATGGGGTAGCCTGGTGATGGGTATTGAGGAGGGCACATTCTGCATGGAGCACTGGGTGTTATGAACAAACAATGAATCATGGAACACTACACCAAAACAAATTATGTAATGTATGGTGATTAACATAACAATAAAAAATTTAATAAAAAAGAAACTTAGGTCATTTGTTTGCCGTGTGGACTAAAGAACTCATATCATTTAGAAGTATACCTTCTTTGGGGCACCTGGGTGGCTCAGTTGGTCAAGCGACTGCCTTCAGCTCAGGTCATGATCTCAAGGTCCTGGGACCCCATGATGGGCTCCCGGCTCAGTGGGGAGGCTGCTTCTCCCTCTGTCCCACCCCCTCCTCATTCTCTCTCTCTCTCTTTCTCTTTTTCTCAAATAAATAAATAAAATCCTTTTTAAAAAGTGTACCTCCTTTGATTTATTTAGTTTGGGGAAAAAAATGGTAATATTTTTTTTTGTGTGTGTTGAGACATTAATTTCAAAATTTTTAATCTCCAAATTGTGCCGTTGGAAACCATCTTTCTTTAGTATCCCTCAGTATAACAAATGTATGATGTGTCATAAACTTCTCTGAACAAGCTAACTGTAAATTTTAGCACTTGGGGGGGAGGTGTCTCCTTCTTTCCCTCTTTTCTGCCCCATTTCTCTTCCTCATTTGCTTATTTTCGGTCTTTCAAATGTAACCCCACGTGACTTGGGTAAGAAAACATATTGTGTGATGCGTACATTTACCTACATACCAGTCAGTTTTGCTGTTTGCAGAAAATATAGCACTTTATTCTTAACCTCTGATCAATTAAGGTAAAGGGCAAGTGTTATATGGTATAATATTGATAATACATCTCTCCTTTGGGAGGTTTTAATTGTCCTTTACAGAAACCAATCCACACATTTTAGACCAGTCCAAAATCTCCTAAAATACAAAAAGTTATCTTTACAACAAGATTCTAATATACATTGTAACTTTTGAAAGAATTTAGTTTTTTTTTTCTTTTTCCTTTGTTTTGGTTCTTGCAAATCTTTTGTCATGAAGTTTCTTATAGACCTGTTTTTATTCCATGGAATATATAATGCGAAACTGGTTCATGCATGGATTTTGGAAGAGGGTTTGGTCATTTTTCTGGTTATTTTCATTTTATTTGTCATGCTTTTCAAAAATTAAGCCTCCACATATCTGTGGAAGATGTTTATCAACAATGTCCAGGATTGAAAAATTAAACAGGTATGAGACAAGTGGTGCTCAATTTTGGATGCACATTAAAATCACCTGGAGTCTTAAAAATAAAGAGATGTCTGGGCTCCACTTCTGATTCAGTGCATGGGGCTGATGTAACAAAAGACCATGCACTGGGTGGCTTAAAACTACCCAAACGTAGCCTCTCACATTTGTAGAGACTAGAAGTCTGAAATCAAGATGGCAGCAGTGTCATGCTCCATCTGAGCTCCTAGGTAGAATCCTTCCTTGCCTCTCCATTGTTTCTGGTGGTGCCTGGCAATCTTTGGCATTGTCTGGCAGCTGCGTAACTCCAATCTCTACCTCCGTACATGACATTTTCTCTCATATCTTCACAATATCTCCTGTAAGGGCACCAGTCATGTTGGATTAAAAGCCCACTCTACTCCAGCATGACCTCATTTTAATTAATTTCAGCTGCCAAGACCCTTTTTCCAAACGAAGTTCACATTCACAGGTAGTGGGGATCAGGATGTCATCTTTTTTTTTGGAGACACGATTCGACCCTCATACTCAGTAAGCCAGAATCTCTGGGAGGAAAGCCCAGGCACAGGCATGTTACAAACCTCCCAGGTGATTCTAATGCAGAGCAGGATTGGGAACCACCACCGGACTAATAGAACCTCTGAGACCAAAGATAGCATTACCTACCCTCATTCTCAATGGTCCATTGACCTCCTACAAGTCAATTACATTTTAAAACTTTTTTCTTTTAAATTTCTGAAAGTCTGCTGCTCTTTTAATATTTGTACTTTTGCACCTGAATAAGGCATTATTTTTTTTATTTATTCTATATCATGTAGTTTACCTTCTAACCTTTCAAATATTTATTATTGAAAAGACAGTTCTTCCAGGCCTATGTGCCTTGCTATCTGAAGTCATAAATATCTTGTTGCTCAAAGAAAAAAATGTTAGTAAATGGAGTATCTTATTTCTTAATCTGTAACTCCATTTATAATAGCTCATTGGAGACAGTTATACGATATATTTGCACATTAGTCTAATGGGGAAGGTTCAGGCTTAGCAGGGGAGACGTGGTGTGGGACCTAAGTGTTAACACAATAGTATCAGGAAACATGATACCAAGTTTCCCTGGGATACAACTAATATATATTTCATGAATTTCCCCTAATACATATATGTGGTTGAATTGGAGCTGGGAGAAGCAGGTAGTCTGAAAATTACTAGAATCAAACAAAATTATTCCAATGCTAAATAATAATCGATTTCTACGACGCTTAAAAATGTGACCATCCAGGTGCGTCCAGAGCAGTGCCATGAGGAAAAAGCTGCTAATAACGACTCTAGTGTTATTGTTATTATGGCCTGTCACATTGATAATTTGTGTGCTAAATGATCCTTAGACACTTGCTGAAGCAATAGAACCTAGATAGAGATCTTTTAAAATTGATAATTGTCTAGAATTGAAACCTGCTTTGTTCTGTTATTTTGTTGCTGTTCTAATGGGTTCTAAAAGGGTTGTCTTTGTTGGCCTCCCTTTTTATCCAGAGAGGGGATCCACATTTGCCATTACCGCTTGCCTATAGAACCCGTTTCCTAACTAGTCTTTCCCTACTTTGGCTTCGCTCAAGATAAAAGGTTACACTGCCAATGAAAGATGAATTTCTTTCCTTTGCATCTCTATAGTACTGCATGAACAAAAATCAACGTTCCTTAATTAAAGTTCCCACATATTTACCTCTTTTCTCCCCCAATTCCTTCCCGCGGTGCCGCAGGAGCGCGTCCCAGACAGCCCTTCGCCTGCGCCCTCTCTGGAGGAGGGCCGGAGGCCAGGCAGCCACGCCTCATCCCACCGGAGCAGCAGTGTGTCCAGCTCCCCAGCACGGACCGAGAGCTCTTCTGACAGAATCCGTAGGTCTCATACTTTTACTTGTCACCATTTAAACTATTAGCTGGCTTTTCTTCTCAAAATTCCCTCATTCCAAATAGAGCTCAGATGTATCATGTTCTGAAGCTCCGTAGCAATAGCCATCTCTCAAAATTATGTTTCCCAGTTTGCAATATCACGAGGTATGGCACTCCATTAACAGGTTCGGATATAAACTCCCTCTCTTTGATGCCACACATAAAGATCTGAGCTATGAAACAGCGAAAGTAACCTTCTAGATTAGTTTCTGAAGTAAACACCTACAACTCACAGTTACCTAGTGGCTAAGTACATGGTTTAGGGGTTACTCAAATTTATTCCGCAGCCCCACCCCCTTGCCAGGTTTTGAAATTTATCAATTTTCAAAATTCACCCGCATTGACAATCATAGCCACAAAGAGGAATTAAAAAAATGGAATTCAAAATAATTGACTTACACAAACAATGAATCATGGAACACTACATCATAAAAACTAATGATGTAATGTATGGTGTTTAACATAACATAATAAAAAAATAATTAACTTTAAAAAAAAGTCTTAGTCATTCTGATCAATGTTAGATTAAAGAATTTTAAATTGCTTGAATTTTAGGATTTGAATTAGTAAGTCAATAATGCATATTATTGTCAGATATTAAATTCTAAAAAGTAGGGGCTCTGTTTTATTTCATGATTACATTTTCAGATATTTAACCAAGAAAATGAAGAGTAAAGTTAAAAATGCCATTCAATTAACTGGTTATTTTATATGTGTATTTTGTGTCGAGAATCTAGTATTGTTTTTACAATACAGTGAACATATTAACAGTGATTGTGTTGGTTGACAAAATCAATATCATTGTATCCTTTCCAGGATTTAGTTTAAGAAATCATGTTTGTGGTACAAACTTTATCTAATTACACATAACTGGCTGAAGTTATTTGGTTTTTGAGAATATTTTTATAACAGAAAAAACATTTGCTATAAAGTGTCTTTATAAGTCAAAAATTTTCATTTGTGTAAAGCAGAAATCCTTAGTGTGAATGTTATTGAGGTAGATAACAAATACTAGGTTAAATTGTATATAATACGATTATTTTAAAAATAGTTAATTATTGACAGTTATATAGTTCAACGTAATTCTAAATATAAATACTTGATTTGGCCTGTCTAAAACATGTATCCCTAATTTTGTAAGAGATTTATAACTGTGCATTAATAAAAGTGAATATAACCATTCCCAAACCAATGACATTTTCTGGGGCTTGTAAATCATGGCTCCCACTCCTTCAAGCCATCTTTCATATAAAATATTTTCTGTATGCTTATATGCCATGCTGACACTAGAATCAGAAATTTCATGATGCATATTGGTTTCATTTTTAATGCTTTTATAAGATGTCATCATTGAAAAGACACTGTCCTTCTAGAGAAAGAAAAATATTTTTTCATGACACTTAAATGGAAATTATGGGCAGATAGGGAACAATTTGAAAGAATTTTGTCATATATTCATGTTTTAAATTAATCATTGTATTCTTTTTTATTCTTGATAGAACAAAGGAGAAATTTTTACATGCTTGGACTACCATAATTGTCCCAGTAGAAATACATACACATGCACACAAATGCATGCATACACACACACACACACTTATGTAAATACATGTTCATGTATATGCATATTTTTAATGTGTCTTTTTAAAAGCTAGACTGACACAGACATTTCAAAAATAATACAAAGAATTTTTTCACACTGATACTCAATTCACCCAATCATCTATGTCTCTGAAAGAGAGATCTTGATAAAGGCATAATGGCACCTTAATGTCCCTATCGTGGACATGGACATCATGCTCCTTTACCTCAAATACATCATTGTTTATCTTCTCGAAACAAGGAATTTCTCTTATGTAACCACAGAACAATGATCAAAATCAGGAAATTAAGATTATTACAGTACCCTTCTAAACTATAAATCTTTTCCAACTTTCCTACTAACATATTTTTTTAAATTTTTATCTTACTAATATTTTTAATAGCAAAAGATTTTTCTTTACTGGTCCAAAAGCCAATCCAGGAACGCATATTGCAATTACTTGTCATATTCCTTTAGTCTCTTTTAATCTGGAATAGTTCCTCGGTCTTTTTTGTCTTTCAGTGTCTTGACATTGTTTTTCAAAGAATATAGGCCATTTATTTTTGTAGAATTTCCTTTAGATTGGATGCTTTGGCTTTCTCATGATTAGACTTGAATTATGAATTTTTGGCAGGAATCACAGAGGCATGATAGTGTGTCCTTCTCAGTGCATCCTTCTAAGAGACATGATATTCCTCAATACTTGTCATAACTATCTCTTGGTTAAGGTGGTGAATACCACTTAAAAGTTACTCCACTGTAAAGTTACTTTTTTTTAAACCTTTGTAAATATTAAGTAATAATAATAGGTCTAAATATAAATATTATATAAATATATTTTATATTTATAAAATATAAAATTAATTTTTTTCATCAATATTATATTTTTATATTATATTTTCCATCAAACTTCCATTCCACTCCTTTTAGAATTATCTTTTGAAGATACTTCCCTCACACAATTATTGCTGTGGTGATTTCCAAATGATAATTCCTAATATATTCTTATGATATTTTCAAAAAACCCTCTTTTTTCCAGAGAAGATAAGTTTTTATGGAATGAGTACTCATCCAGTTTTTTGCACAAAACCAAGATTTTCCTGGGCAATTTATTAAGAAATGTATTGACTGAATTTTGAAAATCATAAGGGTGTTTTGTCATCTACTTTTTCAATAGTGACACGTTACTGTTAATAGTTCAAGAAAGCAATTAGTGTTTTTATTCATTCAACCCTTCAATAGATATTAATTGGGCACTTGTATTTTCAAGTCTGAGTTCAAATTCAATTTTTTAAAGAAGTACTTTGGTATCTGTGTAAACCTTGTGTTTTATTGACTAGAATAGAATATGAATATTAAAACAGTTACATTAGCCCCTTAACTTGTTGAAAGTTAACAACTTTTAGTGGTTGTAGTGGTATGGCCATTCAAAAGTATTCCAGATATATAAAAAATATATATATTCGTTGTGAAATAAAAACAAGATAAAATGTTTTCAATTCCAGTATTTTTCTGCTTATCTTTAAGAATTATTATAGTTATCAATTCTCAGTTTTCTTAGAGATAGATTACAATACTGTTAGACCATTAGACCATTATATTTTATTTATTTTTGAGTCCAAGTGAGTTTAATTAATTTGTTTGAACATTGTGTGTTATGGTGTTTTTGTCTTTGTTCTTTTGTTTTGGGCTTGACAGCTGTCCATCAGAATGGGTTATCCATGAACCAGATGCTGATGGGTTTATCACCAAATGTACTCCCTGGGCCCAAAGAGGGAGATTTGGCTGGTCATGATATGGGACATGAATCAAAAAGGATGCATATTGAAAAAGGTAATATATGATTACATGGCCTTGTTTTTCCTGTTCAACATGTTAACTAGATTTTAATCACAGAATGAGGTATACTTCTACCTCACAAAAGATGGCATATAAACATTTTAAAAACCTACAATATTAGGTCAAACTTAAGCCTTTTCAGCAAAAAAGAAGTGTGAATGAAGATCTGCTGCTTTTCCTTATACAACAGGTAGGTGATAATTTACTTTCCAATATATTAAAAAAGTGGACAATTATTTAATTGTTATCACTGAGTTGCTAAAGACCTACTCTTTGTCTTTCTCAATGCCTTTAGGGCCAAATGTCATTTTTATGTACCTGATAGAGCTACAACAACATATGAAGGATTATTATTAATATTTTGGGATTAAAATCTACATGGTCATCAGACCAATCAGGAAATAGAAGTGAATCTAACCAAACAATGTACTAGTTGTTGTTTCAAAATTACATGTAACAAATAACAAAGCCCAGCTGGTGGGAAGCTAAAAGTTTCCTATTTGTATTTCATTTGTATCAGCCTAACCCATTTTCACAGGCATATATTGATTGATATTTCCATGCCCTATTTCATAAAGTACTTTCATGAAGAAATTTAAGTATTATTTTGGTATGCATGTTAAAAATTTGTGCTAGTAGATGCAAATTTATTTTTTCAAATAGTAATGTTTGGATTGTGAATATAGGAACCCTTCCAAATCTTTTTTGTCTTAATTTAATATTTTTAAATTTTATTAATATAGACTGGGTACTTTGACTATCTTTTTTAACATGAATACCAAATAATCAGTGTTATGAAAAGGATTAATTCTTTGGAAAACATAATTACACAAAAAGCACAACTAGCTGTCAAAAAGGAAAATAAATAAAATTGGATATTTAATAATTAATGAAGCAGAAAGAAATGATTGGAGGAAGGCAAAGTTAAGGTGGGGCAAATTTTTTTTCCCCCAAAAGTCAGGATACTTATATAACACCTTTTCCCATTCAACATAAAAACAGACATGCAGAGCCCTTGGGGAGAAAGAATATTTCTACAAATTAGATTATCTGCATTATGGAATGTCAGTGAGAAAATGATAATCTTTTCTAGGTGCTAATATGTCAAAATCTAGGCATAATTGAGAGCAGCATTAAGGCAACTTTCTAATTTTTTATTTTGAAATTTGATATCAAATGCTATTACTAAACTATATGCAATGCGTCAGTGAGCCAGATGGTATCTAAATACTTAATTCTAGTTTTTTCACAAGCTGTTCTTCAACAATGACTAAAAATATTATATATATTGTCCTTTACACATATTTTGACATACACCTTTTATATTTGATCAAAACCTATTTGTTGGGGCACCTGGGTGGCTCAGTCATTAAGCATCTGCCTTGGGCTCAGGTCATGATCCCAGGGTTCTGGGATCAAGCCCCACATCAGGCTCCCTGCTTGGTGGGAAGCCTGTTTCTTCCTCTCCCACTCCCCCTGCTTGTGTTCCCTCTCTTGCTGTGTCTCTCTCTGTCAAAAAATAAATAAAATCTTAAAAAAAAAGAAAAAAAGAAAAATTCATTGTATAGGTTAAGCAGCCATTCTCCATCAAGGTTCTGCTAAGAATAAAGCCCTGGAAGAAAATAATGGGAGTGACTCATTTCTCAATTTTCCCATGGATACTAAATAGATGGTTTCACTTGGAATGCATAAGGGCAAAGTTAATTTATGACATACAATGAATGTCAGGATATTAGGGTTTAATTCTCTTGTAGCACCTAGTGGAGAAGAGCTGGGAGTAAAATGTAAAAGCTCAAAGATCGTGGCGAGAACACCACCAAAGGCATGATCAATAACATAATTGGAATGAGTTCCACTGGAATTTGGGATAGATAGTTTGTACAACCTGATGCTTCAATTTGAGTTTACCTACTATTTTGCTATTACTTTTTTCATGGGTTCTGTCTATCCATTTATCTATTTTTTAAATTATTATTACAATTTTGCCACCATGGAGGCTTTCCTGAATTACCATACTAGGTTGTTTGAGGGGACCTACTTCTGTTTTACCCATATACCTGCTCCAAAAATCTTCACTACAGTATTTGCCTTGTTGTTTGGAAGTTATATCTCCATTGGTCTACTCCCAATACTAGACTGTGAACTCCTTGGAGACATCTGTGTATTTCATTTGCTTTAAACAGACTAAGCAATCTATGAATACATACTGATCTGGGCTGAATCATTAGGAGATTCTAAGAGACAGAGAAAAAACAACTAAAAGATTACATTCTTTAAGGTCTAATAGGTAGGCAAAAGGTGGAATTATATAACTTTTAGAAGGTACATTTACATGAAATAGTAAGATGTTCTGACAATGAGTATACACAAAAACGTTCTATATCACTAATGGTACTTCTCATCATATCGAAGTTTTTAAAATGATTTTTTGTCAGAATAAAGACCTTGACTATAGGGGCGCCTGGGTGGCTCAGTCATTAAGAGTCTGCCTTCGGCTCAGTTCATGATCCCAGGGTCATGGGATCGAGCCCCACATCAGGCTCCCTGCTCCGTGGGAAGCCTGCCTCTCTCTCTCCCACGCCCCCTGCCTGTGTTCCCTCTCTCGCTGTGTCTCTCTCTGTCAAATAAATAAATAAATAAAATCTTTAAAAAAAAAAGTCCTTGACTCTATGCCAATGGTTTTCCAATATTTTAATGTATATTTTATAAGGGAAAATAAATTTTTATTTTAATAGTCTTCCTAGGAATATAAAACTACCATTGAATGCATGATTTCCAATATAGTTATGTAATCCTAGAAATTGTGATATTGATACCAATTACAGTAAGTGTTTTATAATATGTTGCTCTTTTGTACAAATTCTCTCTCTTTTATCTGTTTTTCAGCATAGTGAATTAACAGTAAATATTCATGGCTTTCTAGATTGATAGAGTCTACTAAATTAAAAATTGTTTTCTTTCATGACTGCATTTATCATGTGCCTCATACTGGCCCTGCAACTTTCTTACTACACTTGTCTGTATTAAAACAAGTGACTTAATTTAGAGACATTTGTAGAGAAATTAGTTATACGTTTGCGTCATTTTAGGTTCAAACTTCTTATATGTAATTTGCTGCTTACCACTTTAAATCATTCTAATGATAATAATTCTTTAGAAAACATGGATTTTAAAAAGACACTAAAATTAATTTGTATGCTAAGAATCACTGTGGTCTAAAATCTTAATCATCAGTAACTTTTAAATCTTCTTAATATTAAAAAGCAATTAACTCCACCCCATTAGAATACTTAAGCCACCTTTAGCTGAAGGCATTCTAATTCAGAAGTACTAACTGCTGAGGAAATTCACTCCTTGTTTTTAAAAATAAAAATGCTGATACATTTTTGAACCTCGGAAGAGTTTAAGGCATATTCAAAATGTAAATGTGAAAACTGAGTTAGTATATTAAGAAGGAATAGACATAATATCATATAAGTCATCCCAAATTTAAGGAGAAGTGCTTTTAATATTAAAAACTTTGACTAAGGGCGCCTGGGTGGCTCGGTCATTAAGCATCTGCCTTAGGCTCAGGTCATGATCCCAGGGTCCTGGGATCAAGCCCTTCTCAGCAGGGAGTCTGCTTCTTCCTCTCTCCCTCCCCCTGCTTGTGTTCCCTCTATGGCTGTGTCTCTCTGTTTCAAATAATAAATAGAAATCTTAAAAAAAAAAAAAAAACTTAAAAACAAAAACAAAAAAACTTTGACAAAATAAGGGCTTTGTCAAAGATATGTGCTGAGGAAAACTGGTACAGCTCAAAGCTTCAAAACCAATTTTATGTCTTTAAACTTTTATAAACAGATTTCAAGTTCTTTAGAGCTTTCTGGACTTTAAAACCATTTCTGATCTTTTCCCTCAGTCTAAATTTGGTGAAATAGGCAGTAATAATTGACATTTGAGTTATATAAATAGACTCACTGTTCCTTTATGCGGCACCTTTCTGTTTATTCCCTGCATATTTGTCCACTGATGCTAATTTACAATATTTCTCATGTATAATTTGTTTCTTGGTGTTTCTTAAGTTGCTGCTTTTTTCAACATATTTTTTTAGCATGTTTTACACCTTTGTGTTGTTCCATAGGCCCATTTTTTGTTATTACAGAATTTATCTAATTTTTAATTTACCAAAAATTAAATATACAATACAGATAAGCTTACAGTATCAGCTTTTTCCAATTATAGAAAACTTATGTGTGCCTAGCTGAACTAACCATGAAATACCTAATTTACACTAATGAATTTCAGTCTTGGACTTAGGTATACTGAAATGACATAAGCAATGGGTAAATATTTACTGAATGCCAGATATGTGAAATAAACCATATGAAATGCAAAAACGTTTCCTTTCTCTGTCCCTTTCTCTTTTTCTCTCACTCTTTTTGCTGTATTATTTTTTCCTAATATGTATCCTAATTTTCCTTATAGTTGAGTCTTTTCCCTTTGTTTTCATAAAAAATATGAAAACTTTCTTTCATTGGTGACTCCCGCCATTTTAGAAGCAGAAATAATTTAAGAAGCAGCAAGAAATACAGGGGATTTGATTCAGGCCATAAAACATTTCTTTTGTGGCATATTCTGTTTGGCAGTGCCCAAGATTTCCAATGGTTAACATACTTGTATAAAAGCTTTCTTTTTGGTACTCTGAATTTGAGGACAGGGCACTAAAGACAATAAAGTAGTTCATAGCCCAGCCATATTGGGATTTCCTCTCATTAATGTTTTATTCTTAGCCTCCAACGTTGTGTTTTCCTCCAAAACATCTTTTTGAATGACTATGTCATCACTTTTCTCAAGTTTGTGGAAATAATTTTTTGCAGTATATTTCCTTGTGCACATTTCTCGATGTTTAAAAATTCTAATTTTACTTGAATTAGGATTGAGTCTTCAAGAATGGCCTTCTTTTAAATTCTAGATCAACATTACACAAATTAATTAATAGTAAATTTTATTTTGTTATATACACATATATCACAAATCTTAACCTGTTAGTTTTTCATGGGACTATATAGATGTGTATAGAGTAAAAGCCCCTTTTCTTTAGAGATTCCTGTATTTTGATTATGTTAACATACATATAGGGCCATGAGTATTTTCATTTTAAAATTCTCTAACAATGGAACTTTTCCTTCACTTTTATTCTGAAGATATAATTTCTCTTGGCATATCTCAAAGTCTTTTATAAAATATTCTCCTTAAATACTTACTAATGCGACTTTACTCTTCATTTTCCAAGTCTGTGAAATAAAGGTATTAAATTTAATGCAGATACTTTTAATTCTGTGATTCATAACACTAGACAACAAATTTCTCTGAATTCCAGAGCTCTTTCTTAAGCAGATGGCAGATTTCACATGCAAAGTCACAGCTCAGGTGAAACTTTATGAAGCACTGGTTTATTATTTTATGAATTATAATTCGAGAAGCAGAGTTTACAGTAACACTTCAAAGACAACTTAAGAAAATTCTTACCATGAGAATCCCATGACATACCTGTATGGTGGGCAATTGGTATAAAATGGGTTTTAATGTTTATTTTTTCCCCATGCACCTTGCTGACCATCTTGTCACACTGAACCTTCAGGTTTCTCAAACATCTTCTGTCCTTTCCCAGATGATCCAGTTTCTTTTTTTACCTGGGATATATATGCCTCCTACTCATTAGTGCTCAGCCCCAAACTCTTCTGGGCAAAAGCTCTGTCTTCCCATCATCTTTGTATACCTAGCCCAGAGTCTGCCATTAGTAGGTAAAATAAATTTCTTTTCAGGGTTAAATGAGATAAGACATGTCTGGAGTGCTTGACCTACATAAATATTCCCTGAAATTATTAGTAGTATCAAATTAGAGAATGGGTATGTGGCTTGATTTGATAGATGCGAGAACATACATGTTGTGAATCACTGAATTAGAATATTATCTG